>NC_066577.1:8053321-8055821 GCF_024679095.1 Eriocheir sinensis
GCCTAAAACTGACGGAGATATCCACGATTTAAAAAAACGTGTTGAAACTTTGAAGGCCTATAAGTACTTTAATACTCTAAAGTTTTGTATGCCCAATTGTCGCCTGGGAGAACCAGTTGCGGGGAACACGCTGGTGCCTTCAGAATGACGCTACGACCAATAGTTATGGAGTTATGATGATCTGTTTTTCGCGTTTTTTTTTAACTTTGATCCAACGCTCTTCGTTTATTATCTATTTTTTCTCATCCGTCAATAGATAATGAAAGTTTTAGAATTTAGCGAGGAATACAACGCTGGTCTCGAATCTGCGCTACGATCTTTAGTTTTGGAGATAACACGTCATTTCTTTAGCCGCTTGTCACGCCTTTACTAGTGAAGATAAGTTTATGGAAATAAGTATAGCCAGTTGAACCGAGACAAGCTATAATTTGACGTTTTCAAATTTAACTTTGAACGCGTTTGGTTCTTTTTTTTTATTTCTAGATATTTCTTGACGAACAACTGATACACGGTGTAGAGTTTGCCGGAGAAGACGATGGCGCTATCAGAATCAAGATAGCGTTTTTCGTTATTGAGCTATACCGGTCCAAAGGTCGGTCTTAACGGTTTTCGCCTGCGCCTCTTGCTGCGTCTATGTTTTCCTCATGTTCGTGGAGCTCCTCAGGTGTAGCATTCGACGCTGAACATTTTGGTCTTTACTAGAATCCGATCGGTTGAGTATTAACGGAGTAATTAACGATTTTGTGTTTAGGGGGGGGGGCAGTGGTCGGGTGGTACCGCCGGGGGGGTGGTAGGGGTCTTGGGCGGGGTGGGTGTCTGTGGGGTGTCCCGGGGGAGGGGGTATAGGGGGCGGAGGGGGAGGGTGAACGATATTTCTTTTTTTTCGTTCAGTTTAAAAATGTTTCGTGCTGTGAATTCATATATTGTGTTTGCTTTTCATAACGTATCATATTTATTTTTTATTTATTGGTGGCGTGTTTTACCATATTTGAAGCGTCGCTGTAGACTTTTCTTACGTAACTGAACCTAGAAATAAATGATAAGTTCTCTGACGTTCCTAACATGGGTGAATAAGCTTTGATATTGTCGATAGAGGTTTGTTTTGATCAAACCTTTAGAGACAGGCCCGACCAGGGAGTTACGTCAGCAATGATGTCCCTCGATCCTGCTCTTGCTCTTGCCGTACATGTGACCCGTTGGAGAGAGTGAACAGAGACCTATGGAGTTATATTCGTGATGTATCTGACCTATTAAAAAACAAGTAATGGCTTTAAAAACAACTAAATTGACATATAAGTAAGTATAATATATTCACCAGGCGATTGGGAGGTTAATAAGTGATAAAATAATGAGTGATGAAGCAAATGATTGTTGTGACCTGTTGTTGTTGGCCTGGCTGGAGAGAAATCCCGAGCCACCTGTGACATCAAGATCAAGATGGAGTGAGTGAACAGAGGCCTATGGAGTTATTAGTGATGTAACTGACCTATTAATAAACAAATAATGGCTTCAAAAACAACTAAATTGACATATAAGTAAGTATAATATATTCACCAGCCGATTGGGAGGTTAATAAGTGATAAAATAATGAGTGATGAAGCAAATGATTGAATTATAGAAGCCATGAAGATATTCTGGAAAAGATATGATGTATGCAAGAATTAGGGGATTGGAAGATTTATAATGGATACTGCTTGTTGTTTTCCTTCTCCCTTGTTGTTTACCTGCACCAATAAACCATCAATCAATCAATCAATTATTAAAGGTGTGCCGATAGAAAGGCCGAACTCTCCATCGGGTCACATGTACAGCAAGAGCAAGAGCAAGATTGAGCAACAGAGAGGCGAGGGAGGAGATTGACCGAACTTTTCTCTCATTTTTCTTAATATCTCCCTAATTATGGCGTCCCAGGGCATGCCGGGCAGACAGGGAGGAGGCGAGGGTCAGTTTGTAAGTATAATGGCGCGGGAAGATAATGTAATAGTGAGATAATGGAGGAAATGGCGGATGAAATATGGGCTGAAGGGAATGGGATGTTTTGGTTCTCTCTCTCTCTCTCTCTCCTTTCCCTTCTTCCCTTTCATTTTCCTTCTCTTCTTTTCCCTTCCCTTCCCTTCTCTTCCCTTCTCTTCGTTTCCCTTCCCTTCCCTTCCCTTCCCTTCCCTTCCCTTCCCTTCTCTTCCTTTCCCTTCCTTTCCCTTCCTTTCCCTTCCCTTCCCTTCCCTTCCTTTCCCTTCCCTTCCCTTCCCTTCCCTTCCTTTCCCTTCCCTTCCCTTCTCTCCTTTTTCCTTCCCTTCCCTTCCTTCCTTTCCTTCCTTCCCTTCCTTCCTTCCCTTCCTTCCTTTCCTTCCCTTCCTTCCCTTCCTTCCTTCCTTCCCTTCCTTCCATCTTTCCCTTCTCTTCCTTTCTTTCCCTTCCCTCCCTTCCCCATTCTTCCCTTCCTTTCCCTTCCCTTCCTCTCTCTCCTTCCCTTTCCTTTCCCTCTGTCTCATTCCCTTCC
>NC_066577.1:8060821-8070821 GCF_024679095.1 Eriocheir sinensis
CTCTCTGTCTCATACCACATTATAGCACTTGAGCATTCTCTCCCCCTCCCTCTCCCTCTCCCTCTCTCTCTCTCTCCCTGCATTGACCTTAACCAACAGTGGCTTCTTGAGGTCAGGCAGGCGTTTGACCCTCTCGGAAGCACTCCCTCGGTTCTCCTTGTCATTCCTGGGGTCAGAGGTCAACCTGGCCCGTGACCTGACCCTGGGGACAAATCGCATGAACCCGGGTGATTTTCTCCCGACGGTCTGACCCGACTTCCCCGGAATTTCCCGACCCGAGGTAATTTTTGCGGTTTTTCCCTGCGCTGTCTTGGGGTCGGAGTGGAATGGGGCGGTGTTACCCTGCTGGCCCCCTGCCCCCCCCTGCACCCCCTCCCTGCCCCCTGGAATGTCCCTAAGTGCTCGGAAACTCCCCCTGGAAGTGCCGTTTACTCCCTGGAAATTCTCCCTGAGTGGCTGGTAAGTCTCCCTGATATCTGAAACTCCCTGAAAATTCTCCCTAGGCTCCATTCCTCCCTTCAAAACACCCTGAAAATCTCCCATTCTCTCCCTAAGTGGCTGGTAAATCTCCCTGACATCTGAAACTCCCTGAAAATTCTCCCTAGGCTCCATTTTTCCCTTCAAAACACCCTGAAAATCTCCCATTCTCTCCCTGAGTGTCTGGTAATTCTCCCTGATGTCTGGAACTCCCTGGAAATTCTCCCTAGGCTCCCTTTCTCCCTTTAAACCACCCTTAAAATCTCCCATTCTCTCCCTGAGTGTCTGGTAATTCTCCCTGATGTCCGGAACTCCCTGGAAATTCTCGCGATGGCATATTTCATTTTCCCTAAGCTCCCTGTCTCCCTGCAAACCACCCTTATAATCTCCCTTTCTCTCCCTGATATCCATTGAGACCTGGTTCTTTTCCCTAAACTCCCTGGAAATGTCCCTAGAATCACCCTTTTCCTCCCTGACATCTACTGAGTCCTCATTTTTGTCCCTGAAGTCCCTGGAAATGTCCCTAGAATCACCCTTTTCTTCCCTAGCATATACTGAGACCTGATTTATCACCCTAACCTCCCTGGAAATACCCCTAGAGTCTCCCATATCCTCCCTAGCGACCTGTTTTTTGTCCCTAAGATCCCTGGAAATGTCCCTAGAATCACCCTTTTCCTCCCTGACATCCATACAGACCAGGTTTTTCTCCCTAGACTCCCTGGAAATCTCCCTAGAATCTCCCTTTCTCTCCCTAACATCCATTGAGACCTGATTTATCACCCTGGAAATGTCCCTAGAGTCACCCTTTTCCTCCCTGGCATCCACACAGACCAGGTTTTTCTCCCTAGACTCTCCCTTTCCGCCCCGGACTAGGGTAAAAATCGACCCTCGCTTCTTACGACTCTTGGGGTTATCCAGTGTGTTACTCTTAAAAGAAAGGTCGCGAGGAAGGTCACCAAATATGACCTTCTTACCCCGACTTCCCGTGACCTCCGGAACCTGACCTCGCATCTCAAGAAAGGGATTTTGTAGGACGCTCGGGTCAGGTCGGGCCGTCGTGACCTTCGCGGGTGACTCGTCAAGGTCGGCGCTTAAGGTCGTGTCGGGGTCACTGTCGGAATTTGGGTATCGGTGGAATTTCCCTGATTTCCCGATTTTTCCAGAGTGGCGGAGTCGAGCGTTTCGAAGGAAGATTTGCCCTCGGACTAAGTGTTCCCTCGCCTCTCTCTCCATCTCTCCGACTTTTCTCTCCCTTCTCTCCAGTTCTCTCTCCCTCTCTCTCATCTCTATCTCTCTCTCTCTCTCCCTCACTGCTAACTCTCTCTCCCTCTCTCTCACTCCTATTTCTCTCTCTCTCACGTTTACCTCCATCTCGCGGAGGGAAAGGAGTTTTTCTCTCCACTGGGTGTGAGAGAGAGTACCTCCACATGCACAGGTGGAGGAGGAGGAGGGAGGAAGAGGAGGAGAGGAGGGAAGAGGAGGAGGAGGAGGACAGGAGGAGGAGGAGGGAAGAGGAGGAGGAGGAGAGGAGTGCTGTTTGTCTTCCTCTTCCTCCTCTGTATCTTTCTTCCTTTCCTCCTCCTCCTCCTTTTCCTCCTCTTCTTCCTCCATTTCTTGTTGTGGTTTCCTCCTTCCTCTCTCTTCCTCCTCCTCCTTCTCCTCCTCTTTCTGTATCTTTCCTTCTCCTTCCTCCTCCTCCTCCTCCTCCTCCTTCCTCTCAACTACATCCCTTCCCTTCCTCTCCTCCTCCTCCTTCTTCTTCTCCTCAACAACATCCCTTCCCTTCCTCTCCTCCTCCTCCTCCTTCTTCTCAACAACATCCCTTCCTTTCCCCTCCTCCTCCTCCTCCACCTCACCACCACCACCACCACCATCAACACCAATCCTTGACAACATTGCGGAGTGGTGGAGCAACATCAGGGCGGAAGGTCGACAGAAGTGCTGGGGGGACAGGAGGTCAGCTATGAGGTCACGGAGGTCATCGCTGTACTGGGCGGGGATGGGGGGGTACCTGGTGGGGGGTAGAGGGGGAGGGGGTTTAGTGGAGGAGGAGGAGGAGGAGGAGGAGGAGGGAAGGAAGGGAAGGGAGAGAGAGAGAGAGAAGTAAAGAAAATCACACACACACACACACACACACACACACACACACACACACACAGACTCACCTCGCAGCCCTAATCTTAACAGCCAGATGTGCGTGTGTGTGCGCGTGGAAGGGTGGCTTCAGCGCACACAGCTCGTACACAAGACATCCCAGGGACCACATGTCACTGCGCTCATTGTACTCCAAGCCTGCCATGACCTCCTGCAATAGTGGTAGTAGTAATAGTAGTAGTAGTGGTAGCAGTAGTAGTAGACATAACCCCTCTACCCCCCCATACACACACACGCACACACACACTCACTGGGCTCATATAAAAAGGGGTTCCGACGACTGACTTCGCAAAACTTGTCTCCGATCCAAGCGTTCTCGCCAGTCCGAAATCCCCTAGTTTGACCTCCCCTCGCGACCCCAGGAAGACGTTCGCCGGCTTGATGTCGCGGTGGAGGATGACCTGACCCTCGCCTGACCTCTGCCCCTGACCTCGACCGGCCGCCGCGTTCGGTTGCCCGGGTATTTGGGAGTTTGTTTGGGGTTGTGGTTCGGTCGGTGAGGTTGAGCGGGGTTTTCGAGTGCTGGTTGTGTGGCAGATTTTGAGGGCCTGGCAGAGCTGTAGGGGGGGAAGGGGGGGTCAGTAGTAGTAGTAGAAGTAGTAGTAGTAGTAGTAGTAGTAGTAATCGTAGTAGTAGTAGTAGTAGTCATATATATACATAGTCACACACATATACATACATATTTTTTTTCTCTCTCTTTCCCTTCCCTTCCTTTCTCTTCCCTTCCCTTTCTCTTCTCTTCCCTTCCTTTCCCTTTCCTTTCCTTTCCCTTTCCTTCCCTATCCTTTCCTTCCCTTCCTTTCCCTTTCCTTCCCTTCCTTTCTCTTCCCTTCCCTTCTCTTCCCTTCCCTTCCTTTCTCTTCCCTTCCCTTCCTTCTCTCCCTAACCTAACTTAACCCAACCCTTCTCCTCCTCCTCCTCCTCCTCCTCCTCCTCCACTCACTCACCTCCCACAAGACCCTCCACACAAACTCCTCCGCCAGGTACGATCCACTCTTCCTACACTTGTCCACCAGGGCTCTGAGGTCTCCCCCCGGGCAGTGCTCCATCAAAATGTACAGCGTGGTGGAGCGGCGATCCACTATATGGTGGTGGAAGCGGACGATGTGGGGGTGGTGGAGTTGGCGGAGCAGGTTGACTTCGGTGACCAGGCCCTGTGGAGATGGTGGTTGTTGTGGTGAGAGAGAGAGAGAGAGAGAGAGAGAGAGAGAGAGAGAGAGAGAGAGGAAATAAAATGAAGGTTAGAGAAAGGAAAAACAGAGGAAAGAATGGAGAGAAAGTAGGAAAGAATGGAGAGAAAGTAGGGAAGGATGGAGAGAAGAAAAGAAGGAAAAAGGGAGAGAAATGAGAGATAAGGAAAATGAAGTAAAAGAAACGAAAAAAAAAAAAAAAAATCACTAATAATCTACTTCTACTTCTACTACTACTATTACTAACCTGCTTCTCCACCTCCGTCATGGCACCATAGTTCAGCTCCTTCCACACAAACACCTGCCCGTCACCTTTCCTGCGCACCTGAGAGAAAGAGAGAGAGAGAGTGGGGTTGCAGTAAGGGTTGCCTACCATGGTTGATGCCCCACCTCCCTGCATTGAATTGGGTAGATGGTAGACCATTTCCATACATCTACTGGACATTCACGTAACATCTTAATGGTTTGTATACTACTTCTACAATGCCCACCTTCCTGACAGTGCCATGGGATCCACTGCCGATGGTGGATAGGACTTCGAAATCTTCCAGCTTAGGCCCCATCCTTTCCTTCTTCTTCCTCCTCCTTCCTTCCTTCCTTGTCTTGTCTCCCTCCTCCTTCCTTCCTCGTCTTGTCTCCCTCCTCCTTCCTTCCTCGTCTTGTCTCCCTCCTCCTTCCTTCCTTCCTTCGCCTCCTCCCTATTAAGTACAGAAGTAAATAGTGCATTAGATATATTTTCTTCATTGTTTTTAACTTTAATATCCTTTGTTTCCTTTTAGTTTCCTCCTCTTCCTTTCCTTTCTCTCTATTCCTCCTTACAATGTCTTTCTTGTTTCCTTCTCTTTCTTCTATCTTTCCCTCCCTTATCTTCATTATTTCCTTGTTTCTTTCCATATCTTCATTTCCTTCCTTCCCTATCTTCTTCCTTTTGTTCAACTGTAATTCCCTTCTCTTCTAGTTTTCTTCTTCTTTTCTGTCCGTTATTTACCTTAATTTCTATCTATTTCTATCTATCTCCATTTCCTTATTTCCTCTCTCCCTTCCTCCCTTTCCTTTCCCTTCTTATCTCCCTCCTTTTCTCTCTCTCTCTCTGCTTATCTCCTTCCTCCTTTCGCTCCTGTTATCTCTCCCTTCCTTCCTTTACAATCCCAGACGTGATAAACCAAAACAAACCAAGAATTAAGCAAAAAAACAACAACATGATTCCAACCTTAACTAAAATTCCTGAGAAATCCAACCACGTGTCACATCACCCCCTATTTCTCCCTTTCTCCCTGATTTACCGCCGTTATCCTCCCTCTCCCTTATTCTTAAACCCTCTCTCCCTCATTAGCGCCATTAATCACCTCTCCCGGCGAAGTAATTAATATATAAATAGCAAAAATATAAATTCTTTCACTGGGCAAGGTTTTAAATCACTGGCGGTCCGGGTTTGTTTACTAAATACTCGACGCTGATTGGCTGTCGCTCCCCCGTTACCTGTGTTTACCAAAATACTCGACGCTGATTGGCTGACGCTCCCCCGTTGGTCTTGGTCTGGGTCTCGGGTACGTGTGTTTACTAAAATACTCGACGCTGATTGGCTGACGCTCCCCCGTTGGTCTTGGTCTGGGTCTCGGGTACGTGTGTTTACTAAAATACTCGACGCTGATTGGTTGACACTCCTTGCTCTTGCTCTTGCTGTACGTGTGTTTACTAAAATACTCGACGCTGATTGGCTGACGCTCCTTGCTCTTGCTCTTGCTGTACAGGTGTTTACTAAAAATACTCGATGCTGATTGGCTGACGCTGCACAGTTTCCCTTTTCTTCCATATATATAGCACATATAATTACATTTCGGACTTGTAAACATAATATATATAAAGAAAAAAATATATTAGCTAATTTACTAACTTATAAGAACAATATTAATGACTAGAAAGGCATGATTCTTGTATTAGCGAGCCCATGGTACCCTATATTTTGACCTCAAGATGGCGTGTATATCAATAGATCAATGTTATATATATTAAAAGCCCATAATTACACTCTTATATATATTTTAACACGATAACAATAGCTTAAAATTTAAATGAATATCGAAAGTCTCATTGTTTTAGGTTTATCATAGTCTCAATACATTTTTAATACCAATAGATTATAATTAAGTATCTAAAAAGCATGATAGTAATTTTATATATAATTTAAACTATTAATAAATGTTTAATAATGGAGAAATAATTAAATATATCCAGTTTCTTGCTAACAACATTGTCCCAAATACGTGTTTAATACCAGTACATCATAATTATATATCTAAAAAGCATGATAGTAATTTTACATATAATTTAGACTATTAATAAATGTTTAATAATGGAGAAATAATTAAATATAATCATTCTTTTGCTAATTACATTGTCCCAAATACGTGTTTAATACCAGTACATCATAATTATATATCCAAAAAGCATGATAGTAATTTTATATATAATTTAGACTATTAATAAATGTTTAATAATGGAGAAATAATTAAATATAATCATTCTTTTGCTAATTACGTTGTCCCAAATACGTGTTTAATACCAGTACATCATAATTATATATCCAAAAAGCATGATAGTAATTTTATATATAATTTAGACTATTAATAAATGTTTAATAATGGAGAAATAATTAAATATAATCATTCTTTTGCTAATTACATTGTCCCAAATACGTGTTTAATACCAGTACATCATAATTATATATCTAAAAAGCATAATAGTAATTTTATATAATTTAGACTATTAATAAATGTTTAATAATGGAGAAATAATTAAATATAATCATTCTTTTGCTAATTACATTGTCCCAAATACGTGTTTAATACCAGTACATCATAATTATATATCTAAAAAGCATAATAGTAATTTTATATATAATTTAGACTATTAATAAATGTTTAATAATGGAGAAATAATTAAATATAATCATTCTTTTGCTAATTACATTGTCCCAAATACGTGTTTAATACCAGTACATCATAATTATATATCTAAAAAGCATATTAGTAATTTCTTATATAATTTAGACTATTAATAAGTGTTTAATTATAGAGAAATAGCTAAATATAATCAGTTTTTCACAGTTCTAATACGTGTTTTATACCAGTAGATTATAATTATATATCTAAAAAGCATAACAGTAATTTATTATATAATTTAGACTATTAATAAGTGTTTGATAATGGAGAAATAATTAAAAATACAAAAAAAATGACATCACCGGATTGGGAGAGTAACCGACCTGTTCCCGCCATGGAGTTGGTCTACCACGAAAAGGTATCATATTTTTCGTTATTTTGACCTCTTCCACACCTTCCACATGTCCCTTATTAACCATATTTATACCTGAGGAGTTGGTGGAGGTACATGTGGAAGGAGGAGGTGGAGGGTGGAGCGAGAGAGGAGAAATAAGCATATATAAAACGACCATGATTTTCCATTTTGCTAGACACGTAAATGACAGGATATGGTGGATGAAAAAAAGTGGATATTTTCCTTTTTTTCCACCTCTTCCACATCTTCCACCTGTCCCTCATTGACCATAACTATAGCTAAAGAGTTGGTGGAGGTACTCGTGGAAGCAGAAGGTGGAAGGTGGAGGGAGAGTGGAGAAATAAGCATATATAAAACAGCCATGATTTTCCATTTTAGGTAGACACGTATTTGACAGGATATGGTGGATGAAAAAAAAGTGTTAATATTTTCCCTTTTTCCACCACTTCCACACCTTCCACCTGTCCCTCATTAACCATAACTATAGCTAAAGAGTTGGTGGAGGTACATGTGGAAGCAGAAGGTGGAGGGTGGAGCGAGAATGGAGAAATAAGCATATATAAAACAGCCATGATTTTTCCTCCACTAATACGTATGATGACAGGTATATGACATGTATAGAACGGAGTGTGTGTGTGTGTGTGTGTGTGTGTGTGTGTGTGTGTGTGTGTGTGTGTGTGTGTGACTATTAATTACTAGGTCATTTGTGGCATAGTATGACCCTACATGACCTTAGAGAGAGAGAGAGAGAGAGAGAGAGAGAGAGAGAGAGAGGTTGGATCTATGTCTTTGGGAATTCTCTCTCTCTCTCTCTCTCTCTCTCTCTCTCTCTCTCTCTCTTCTTATGGACCATTTTCTTTCAATTTAACCCCCTCTCTCTCTCTCTCTCTCTCTCTCTCTCTCTCTCTCTCTCTCTCTCTCTCTCTCTCTCTCTCTCTCTAACTGACATTATCTGAAGAGACTTTTAAAACATTTATCTCCATCTCTCTCCCCCTCCCCTCTCTCTCTCTCTCTCTCTCTCTCTCTCTCTCTCTCTCTCTCTCTCTCTCTCTCTCTCTCTGACTGACATTATCTGGAGAGACTTTTAAAACATCTCCATCTCTCCCTCCTTCCCCCTCTCCTCTCTCTCCCCCCCTCCCCTCTCTCTCCTCTCTCCCCCACTCCCCTCCTCCCCCCTAACCACCCCCCTCCCCCTTACAGCAGGAGGGTCGACTCTGCGGCCAACACTGCCTGAACAACCTCCTCCAGGGTCAGTATTTCACCGCGGTTGAGTTGGCGGAGATTGCTTGTCAGATGGACCAGGCGGAGCGGCAGCACATGGCGGCGGCGGGGGTGAACACGGAGGACTTCAGGCGGTTCATGGAGGTATGGGTGGAGGAGGAGGTGGAGGAGGTGGGGGAGGGAATGTGTGAGTGTGTGGGTTTGTTAGAAAGAGGAGGAAGAGGAGGTTAGCGAGAGGATGGTAAGAGGAGGAGAAGGAGGAGGAAGAAGAAGAAGAAGAAGAAGAGGAGGAGGAGGAGAAGGAATGGAAGAGAAAGGAAGGAAGGGAAGACAAATGAGGGAGAGAAAGGAAGAGGAGGAGGAAGAGGAGGAGGAGGATGCTGAAAACTGAGAGAAACAAGAGAGAGAGAGAGAGAGAGAGAGAGAGAGAGAGAGAGAGAGAGAGAACGATCGAGCGAGTCATACTTTCCACATTCAATTCTTATACAAATCTAATTATATTGTTTCTCCTCCTCCCCCTCCTCCTCCTCCTCCTCCTCCTCCTCCTCCTCCTCCTCCAGCAACCCTCAGGCAACATGGACGACACAGGCATGTTCAGCGTACAAGTCTTGACGAGTGCTCTACGCGTCTGGGACCTGAGTTTGGTTGCGATATCATCTACCACGTCAACCACAGCTGCAACCGCTCGCTCCGCACCTGAGTAAGAGAGAGAGAGAGAGAGAGAGAGAGAGAGAGAGAGAGAGAGAGAGGGGGGGGGGAGGGAGGGAAGGAGACTGTGTGTGTGTGTGTGTGTGTGTCTCTGTGTGAAGGAGATCCCAAAGTCGATCAGATTCTTTCCTCTTTCCTCCTCTCTCTCTCCTCTCTCCCTCCTCCTCCACCTCCCTCCTTCTCTCCACACCTTCCTCAATCTTCCCTCCACCCCTCCGCTCTTCCTCCAAGTAAGAGAGAGAGAGAGGGAGAGGGAGAGAGATGATTTGTATGTGTTTTGTGAACGAAACCTAACTTGACCAGATTCCATTCTCTCTCTTTCCTCCTCTCTCTCTCTTCTCTCCCTCCTCCTATGCCTCCCTCCATCTCTCCACACCTTCCCCAATCTTCCCTCCACCCCTCCGCTCTTCCTTCAACCCCTCCGTTTCCTCCAACAGACACTAGAAGGAGAGAATGTGTGTGTTTTTCTGTGTGAAGGAAATCCAAAGTTGACCAGATTCCTTCCCCTTTCCTCCTCTCTCTCTCCTCTCTCCCTCCTCCTCCACCTCCCTCCCTCTCTCCACACCTTCCTCAATCTTCCCTCCACCCCTCAGCTCCACCTCTAACCCCTCCGTTTCCTCCGACAGGCACTAGAAGACTAAATGTGTGTGTGTGTCTGATTGAAGGAAATCCAACCTAACTCGAAAAGTCCCTTCTCTTTCCTCCTCTCTCCCTCCTCTCTCCCTCCTCCTCCACCTCCCTCCATCTCTCCACACCTTCCTCAATCTTCCCTCCACCCCTCCGCTCCACCTCCAACCCCTCCATTTCCTCCGACAGGCCCCAGGAGACTAAATGTGTGTATGTCTGTGTGAAGAAAATCCAACCTAACTTGAAAATTCCCTTCTCTTTCCTCCTCTCTCTCTCTTCTCTCCCTCCTCCTCCACCTCCCTCCATCTCTCCACACCTTCCACGAT
>NC_066577.1:8080821-8085821 GCF_024679095.1 Eriocheir sinensis
ACTTTTTTTTTAATTTCCCACATGCAGGGAGCTATACCCCCTGATCTTTTAAATACTGGCCTCAAAATGCCCCTAAATGTAATTACTTTTTTAAAATTTCCCACATGCAGGGAGCTATAGGCCCTGATCTTTTAAATATTGGCCTCAAAATGCCCCTAAATGTAATTACTTTTTTTTAATTTCCCACATGCATGAAGCTATAGGCCCTGATCTTTTAAATATTGGCCTCAAAATGCCCCTAAATGTAATTACTTTTTTTAAAATTTCCCACATGCAGGGAGCTATAGCCCCTGATCTTTTAAATACTGGCCTCAAAATGCCCCTAAATGTAATTACTTTTTTTTAATTTCCCACATGCAGGGAGCTATAGGCCCTGATCTTTTAAATACTGGCCTCAAAATGCCCCTAAATGTAATTACTTTTTTTTAATTTCCCACATGCAGGGAGCTATAGGCCCTGATCTTTTAAATACTGGCCTCAAAATGCCCCTAAATGTAATTACTTTTTTAAAATTTCCCACATGCAGGGAGCTATAGCCCCTGATCTTTTAAATACTGGCCTCAAAATGCCCCTAAATGTAATTACTTTTTTTTAATTTCCCACATGCATGGAGCTATAGGCCCTGATCTTTTAAATATTGGCCTCAAAATGCCCCTAAATGTAATTACTTTTTTAAAATTTCCCACATGCAGGGAGCTATAGCCCCTGATCTTTTAAATACTGGCCTCAAAATGCCCCTAAATGTAATTACTTTTTTTTAATTTCCCACATGCAGGGAGCTATAGGCCCTGATCTTTTAAATATTGGCCTCAAAATGCCCCTAAATGTAATTACTTTTTTTTAATTTCCCACATGCAGGGAGCTATAGGCCCTGATCTTTTAAATATTGGCCTCAAAATGCCCCTAAATGTAATGACTTTTTTAAAATTTCCCACATGCATTGGCTTGCTTTGCTAACCCCCCATGAACCTATGATGCCCTCCAGCCCCTAAAATATGCCAACACCACGGGCCTACCTGGGTTAGATAATGAAAAATAACTACATAAAATTAGATGATTCAGAACATTTAAAACTGACTCAGAATACATGAAATGGCAAAACCAACACAACAACTCACTAAGGATGGCGTCATCAAGCAGCTCCTGTGAGATCAGCTGAGAGAGGGCGTCCAGAGTGTCTGGGGACGAGAGTGCCGAGAGCAGGGTGGCACTGGCAGGGTCAACACCACCACCACCACCACCACCTCCCCCGGCGCCCCTCCCCCCCACAACACCGCCCCCCCCCGCTGCGTTCCCGGCCTGAACCATCCACCCTCCGCTGCCTGCTGTGGTGGAGGTGCTGGTGGTGGTGGTGGTGGAGGTGGTGGTGATCTGTGGAGGTGAAAATTGGTGATATGGATAGTAGTAGTAGTAGTAGTAGTAGTAGTAGTAGTAGTAGTAGTAGTAGTAGTAGTAGTTATAAAATTTACATTGTTTTACTTAGAAATTTATTATTATTATTCAAGAAAGCCTCTCTCTCTCTCTCTCTCTCTCTCTCTCTCTCTCTCTCTCTCTCTCTCTGCCCTTCCTCCTCCTCCTCCCTCCTCCTCCTCCTCCTCCCCCTCCTCCTCCTCCTCCAACTCCTCCACTCTGGGCAGACCAAACCTCACTCTGACCTCGTGTGCGCACCGTACTGCAAAGAGGAAAGACGTACATGAAATACGCACATGGCCGAAAAAACGCACATGGAATACGCACATGGCCAAAAAAACGCACATGGGGATTTTAATGAATTGCACACAGAGAGGAATTACGCACATGAGAGGGATATAAGCAGGGAAGACGCACATAGGATACGCACATGAGCAAATAAACGCACATGAGAATTGAATGATACGCACACAGAGGGAAATTACGCACATGAGAGGGGAAAATAAAGCAGGGAAAACGCACACATGAGCCCAAGACGCACATGAGTTAAATGAAAACGCACATGAGGGAAAAAAAAACGCACATGAGAAGAAAATACGCACATGGGAAGAAAATACGCACATGAGAAGGAAAAAAACGCACACAGGGAAAAAATAAAATAGAAGGAAAAATGAAAAATGCACATGGAGAGGAAAATACGTACATGGAAAAGGGAAAATACGTACATGATATCAAAATACGTACATGAGAAGAAAAAAAATACGTACACGAGGTTAAAATAAGTACATATTAGAACACACACACACACACACATACATACATACATACACACACACACACACACACACACACACACACACACACATACATACATACATACCAAACCTAACATTACCTCCACCTTTTCTTTCCTCCATATCTCCGTTTCCTCCAGTCCCTCCAATCTCTCCTCCACATATAATAAACTTCAATGTCTCCTCCATCATCACCTCCTTCCTTATTCCCTCAATCATCACCGTTTCTCTGTAATTGCCATCTTTATCAGACTTTTTCTCTCCCTCTACAGCAGTCCATCACAGCTACTCCCTAATTCTTTCCTCCATATCTCCGTTTCCTCCAGTCCCTCCAATCTCTCCTCCACTTATAGTAAACTTCAATGTCTCCTCTATCATCACCTCCATCCTTATTCCCTCAATCATCACCGTTTCTCTGTAATTATCATCTTTATCAAACTTTTTCTCCTTCTCACAAATCTACCTCAGTGCCCCCTTCCAACCATGACAGCTGTTTCTTATCCCTGCCAATCATTACATTTTCCTTAATATCTCGCTAATTACACCTCGTCCATTAATCAATCTCCTCAAGAACATAGTTAATAACCTCTAATTACCTTCCATACCCCTAACGAGCTTCTCATTACCGTAAAAATGCCGAAAAAAGCAAAAAATATAGGCGTGGGTACAGCGGTTAAGGGCCCCATGCCTTATATAACCGCCTCCCACGCTGTAACTAGGGTGACGAAGGGTGATTTAAGGGTGTCCAAGGGTGCATAGGGTGTGGGTCTATTAGCAGGGTGAGTATGGCTTACGTTAATGGCGGATGAGCGACGGGAGGGAGAAATTAAGACGAAAATCGAGGTCCTCTCCGTTCGCCTCCTTGGTCTGGTGGTCTCGGTCTGGGAAGGCGTGGCGAGGGTGTCACTGTGTAGGCCTATCGGGGCTTTTTTTATTTTATTTTTTTAATGTTGCTGTCTATTGCGCTGGTAGGCATCTTCCCGGTGGGGTCTGATGGTCGGCCTAAGCTTCCAGGTGGGGTCTGATGGTCGGCCTATAAGCTTCCAGGTGGGGTCTGATGGTCGGCCTAAGCTTCCAGGTGGGGTCTGATGGTCGGCCTAAGCTTCCAGGTGGGGTCTGATGGTCGGCCTAAGCTTCCAGGTGGGGTCTGATGGTTGGCCTATAAGCTTCCAGGTGGGGTCTGATGATCGGCCTATAAGCTTCCAGGTGGGGTCTGATGGTCGGCCTATAAGCTTCCAGGTGGGGTCTGATGGTCGGCCTAAGCTTCCAGGTGGGGTCTGATGGTAGGCCTATAAGCTTCCAGGTGGGGTCTGATGGTCGGCCTAAGCTTCCAGGTGGGGTCTGATGGTCGGCCTATAAGCTTCCAGGTGGGGTCTGATGGTCGGCCTATAAGCTTCCAGGTGGGGTCTGATGATCGGCCTATAAGCTTCCAGGTGGGGTCTGATGGTCGGCCTATAAGCTTCCAGGTGGGGTCTGATGGTCGGCCTATAAGCTTCCAGGTGGGGTCTGATGGTCGGCCTATAAGCTTCCAGGTGGAGTCTGATGGTCGGCCTAAGCTTCCAGGTGGGGTCTGATGGTCGGCCTAAGCTTCCAGGGGGGGTCTGATGGTCGGCCTAAGCTTCCAGGTGGGGTCTGATGGTCGGCCTATAAGCTTCCAGGTGGGGTCTGATGGTCGGCCTAAGCTTCCAGGTGGGGTCTGATGGTCGCCCCAGCCCGTGCACGCGAACAGCGAGTGTTTATAGTGGCGCCATCTTGTTACAATGTGTTCTCTGTTTTAAGGATTGACGGATTGATCGACAGTTTAATGAATTGATTGAAATATTTATTGTTGTAAAATATAACAGAGGGGACAAACGATCCTGACTAGTCTACGAGGTACAAAAAATAAAACTCTTCATTATACAAAAAATAAAACATATGTTGAGGTTTGTTAACAGAAAAAGGAATTATAATGTAAATACCTAAATTAACACCTGGGGGCAAACTTTGGGTACTCCTAATTATGTCAGGTAGCACCAGGAGACTCAAAAGATACAATGGAAGGGGACGAGAAAAACAAGATAGATAGATTGATTGATAGTTGACTGTTGCAAGGGAGGAGCATGCTATCCCAATCCACAGGCAGGACCGAGTGTGATTATACAACTAAGGATATTTGTCTAAGTAGCTCCGGTAGGGGACGAGAAAAACAAGATAGATAGATTGATTGATAGTTGACTGTTGCGAGGGATGGAGGAGCATGCTATCCCAATCCCCAGGCAGGACCGAGTGTGATTATATAACTAACTTAGGATATTTGTGTAGATCGCACCAGGAGACTGAAAAGATACAATGATAGGGGACGAGAAAACAAGATAGATTGATTGATAGTTGACTGTTGCGAGGGATTGAGGAGCATGCTATCCCAACCCCCAGGCAGAACCGAGTGTGATTATACAACTAACTAAGGATATTTGTCTAAGTAGCACCAGGAGACTAAAAAGATACAATGGTAGGGGACGAGAAAAACAAGATAGATAGATTGATTGATAGTTGACTGTTGCGAGGGATTGAGGAGCATGCTATCCCAACTCCCAGGCAGGACCGAGTGTGATTATATAACTAACTAAGGATATTTGTCTAAGTAGCACCAGGAGACTGAAAAGATACGATGGTAGGGGACGATTGCTCAAAAAGAGGCCTTGGTTTAGTTAAGGGAGCGGGCGTAAGGGATTGAACATGTGAATTACAATCTTGAGGGCAAATGCAGGAGACTCACAGAGGACGGCTGAGAGAACACTATTGTTAATGAACCAG
>NC_066577.1:8090821-8093321 GCF_024679095.1 Eriocheir sinensis
TGGTGGTCTCAATATCTATGTAAATCTATGTAAGTCTCCCTCTGTGAATATCTATGTAAATCTATGTAAACCTCCCTCTCTGAATACCTATGTAAATCTATGTAGACCTCCCTCTCCGGTGGTCGCAATATCTATGTAAATCTATGTAAGCCTCTCTTTCTGGTGGTCTCAATATCTATGTAAATCTATGTAAACCTCCCTCTCTGAATACCTATGTAAATCTATGTAGACCTCCCTCTCCGGTGGTCGTAATATCTATGTAAATCTATGTAAGCCTCTCTTTCTGGTGGTCTCAGTATCTATGTAAATCTATGTTAGCCTCCCTCTGTGAATATCTATGTAAATCTATGTAAACCTCCCTCTCTGAATACCTATGTAGATCTATCTATGTAAATCTATGTAAACCTCTCTTTCTGGTGGTCTCAATATCTATGTAAATCTATGTAAACCTCCCGCTGTGAATATCTATGTAAATCTATGTAAGCCTCCCACCCTTGGAGTATCTATGTGAATCTATGTAAATCTCTGTCTCTCTCCCTACAGTTACTACCCCAGCGCCTGCTACTTCAAGCCTCGGTTATAGCAGTAGTAGCAGTCAGCAGTAGTAGCAGTAGTAGTAGTTTCTCCCCCTCCGTCTACGACTACTACGACTTTTTGGAAATTCCTCGCGCCCAAAAAAGGAGCGACAACCCACAAGTAGCCCAACTTCCCGCCCAACGAGCCCCGAGATTCCAGCCCAATCGACGCCCTTTTAAGCCCTCCCCGCCCTTCCCAGCCCCATACAAGCCCAAACCAAGCTTCAGGGAGTCCTCTAAGCCTATTTCCCCCTATTTCCAGCCCAAAACTAAGCCTAGGTATCAGGAAATAGGAGGATTTAGACAGCCAAGCCCAAATCCATCTTTTTCTCGCCCAAGCGTCGGCCATTTTAACGGGGATGTAAATAAACCAATATATAAGCCTTTTTCCAGCCCGAATCAAGGGGAGAGGCCGCCCTTATCACATGAATGGAAGCCTGATAGTCCCTCCTCCCCCTTTTACTATCAGGAGGAGGAGAGAGAGGGAGATAAACCACTATTTGATGTTTATGAATTTGACGAACCCGATTTCCCCGTGACATCAAGTTCAAGTGATGAGCTATTTTACCCTAGACATAAGAAAAGCCCCCTAGCGCCTACATATGAGGCCGGAAAGCCCTCATACCGCCCTGAATATGAGGCGGAATCACCCTTATACCCAACATATGAGGAGGAGGAGCCCAGGCACCCGTATAAGCCCAGATATGAGGACGAATATCAGTATGAGGAAGAATTCGTTAGCCCTAGCATTGAGGAACATACCTATAGGCCTAGTTATGAGGAAAACCACTCAGTAGGCCTCGAATATAAGGAGAATAGGCCTATACAACCTCATGAGCTCGTCTCCTCATTCCCAAAACCCTCATACCCGGAATTTAGGGTAGAAAACGAAGGTCCACTCAGGGAGACTACCCCAGATTACCCTAGATATGAGGTAGATGACGATACTGGTCGACTCCACCCGACGTATGTGGATGATGAGGGAAGAGGAGGAGGTGGAGGAGGTGGAAGAGGGTATGGAGAGGAGGATAAGGGATCTGGCTACCCGTATGAGGAGGAATTCGAACCCCCGAGACAGAGAGAAGAGAATTACAGGCAAAAATATAAGGACGAATCCAGTCCGCCATTCCGCCCTAGCTTTCGAGAGGAGGAGGAAGAGAGGAGGAGGAGGGAGGAAGAAGAGGAGGAAGAGGAGAAGATGATAGAGAAGAGAGAAGTGGATAGTGATAGTGGTCATCTGGACGCCAATGGAAGAGAGGTAAGTAGAAATAGTAGTAGAAATAGTAGTAGTAGTAGTAGTAGTAGTAGTAGTAGTAGTAGTAGTAGTAGTAGAAGTAATAATAATAATAATAATAATAATAATAATAATAATAATAATAATATTTCAAAAATATCTAATCTAATTTAAATCTCTCTCTCTCTCTCTCTCTCTCTCTCTCTCTCTCTCTCTCTCTCTCTCTCTCTCTCTCTCTCTCTCTCTCTCTCTCTCTCTCTCTCTCATCCCCTTTCCTTCCCTTCCTTCCTCTCTCTCTCTCTACACCTTCTTTCTCTCCCTCCCCACTACCCTCTCTCTCTCTCTCTCTCTCTCTCTCTCTCTCTCTCTCTCTCTCTCTCTCTCTCTCTCTCTCTCTCTCCTCCTTTCCTTCCTTCCTCTCTCTCTCTCTCCCTCCTCTCTCCCTCCTTCCCTTCCTCTCTCTCTCTCTCTCTCTCTCTCTCTCTCTCTCTCTCTCTCTCTCTCTCTCTCTCTCTCTCTCTCTCCCCCAGTTCGTAGCAGACGCAGCCAAGGTGGAGGGTGGGGGGGAGGGGGAGGGGCGCCTAGCCTTCCAAATCCACGGGCAGCAAGGACCCCACTCCTACCGCTTTGGCTACGATACGGGCAAAGGGTAAGTAGTAGTAGTAGTAGTAGTAGTAGTAGTAGTAGTAGT
>NC_066577.1:8103321-8140821 GCF_024679095.1 Eriocheir sinensis
TCGCAGAACTCATCAACCAGAACGGAGAGCCGGCGGATCTCCTCATTGAGTGCGTTGCTGACCTAGAGGAGGAGGAGGAGGAGGAGGAGGAGAGGAAGGAAAGGAGGAAAGAGGGAAGGAAGGAAGAAGGAAGAAGGAAGGAAGGAAGGAAGGAAGGAAGGAATGGAGGAAGGAAGGGAAGGAGAGGAAGGAAAATAAAGGAAGGAAGGAAGGAAGGGAGAGGAAGGAAGGAGGAAGGAAGGAAGGGAAGGGAAAGGAAGGGAAAGGAAGGGAAGGAAGGGAAGGGAAGAGAAGGGAAGGGAAGAGAAGAGAAGGGAAGAGAAGGGAAGGGAAGGAAAGGGAAGGAAAAGGAAGGGAAGGGATGGGCAAGAAAGGAATGGGAAAGGAAGGGAAGAGAAGGGAAGGGAAGGGAAAGGAAGGGAAAGGAGAGGAAAGGAAAGGAAGGGAAGGGAAGGGAAAGGAAGGGAAGGGAAAGGAAGGGAAAGGAGAGGAAAGGAAGGGAAGGGAAAGGAAGGGAAGGGAAGAGAAGGGAAGGGAAGAGAAGGGAAGGGAAGGGAAGGAAAGGAAAGGGAAGGGAAGGGAAGGGAAAGGAAGGGAAGGGAAGAGAAGAGAAGGGAAGGGAAGGAGAAGAAAAAACATTATAAAAAAAAAATACAAAACGAAATAAAAAACCCAAAATATATTCACAAACAGATATGCAAATCCACCTCCTCTTCCACTCACCCTCCGCTCCACATCCTCCACAATGCCACATATCTTCTCCTTCATCTGGGAGGTCAGGTCATGCAGCTCCCTCTCAGTGTGGTCAAGACGGGCCCACATCTCCTCCCGTGACCTGAGCTTCTCCGCGCGTTGACCACAGGCTCGCTCCATGACCCCCCCAACGCATGACCCCACCTCGCTGTATAGGGGGGGGTGGGGGTGGGGGTGAGAGGGGGTGGGGGGGAGGGAGAGAGAGGGGGGTATTATATTAGAGAGAGAGAGAGAGACACAGGTATATACACACACACACACACACACACACACACACATTATTTCTCTCTCTCTCTCTCTCTCTCTCAATTATTCTACCTCCCTACTCCTCCTCCTCCTCCTCCTATTCTTCTTCCCTTCCTTCCCTCCTCCTCCTCTTCTTCCTTTCCCTTCCCTTCCCTTCCTTTCCATACAAAACATACCTTCCTCTCCCACCCCCTCTCTCTCTCTCTCTCCCTTCCACACACACACACACACACACACACACACTCCTCCTCCTCCCACACACTCACCACACAATGGTTTTCCCGCGCCGAGTGTGTTGGTCGAACTTGGTGATAACAGCTGTTTTGGAAATGCACTCCTCGAACTTGCGCTCAAAGTCTTGGAACTCAAAATACCTGCTCGTAAAGCCCTCGGGGAAGCCTGCACCTGGGGGGGGGAGGAGAGGAGGAGGAGGAGGAGGAGGAGGAGGAGGAGGAAGAGGAGGTGTGTGTGTATGATTAGACAGAGAGAGGGAGAGAAAATTTGAAAGAGTTGAAGGAGATTGAGATGAAGGAGGAGGGAGGAAGAAGGAAGGAAGGAAGAGGAGGAGGAAGAAGAGGAGGAGGAGGAGGAGGAAGAAGAGGAGGAGGAGGAGGAGGAGGAGGAGGAGGAGGAGGAGGAGGAGGAGGAGGAGGTAATTAGACAGAGACAGAGAGAGAGAGAAAATTTGAAAGAGTTGAAGGAGATGAAAGAGGAAGAAAGGAAGGAAGGAAGGAAGGAAGAGGAGGAGGAGGAGGTAGAGATGATTAGACAGAGACAGAGAGAGAAAATTTGAAAGAGTTGAAGGAGATGGAAGGAGGAGGAAGGAAGGAAGGAAGGAAGGAAGAGGAGGAGGAGGAAGAGAAAAAGAATATTAGTAATTTTAGTAGTAGAATTTCACCTCCTCCTCCTCCTCCTCTCTCTCTCTCTCCTTTCCCTCTCAACATTAGTATAACCACATCTATTTCTCCTCCTCCTCCTCCTCTTCCTTTCTTCTTCCTCCTCCTCCTCCTCCTCCTCCTCCTCCTCCTCTCTCTCCTTTCCCTCCCAACATTAGCATTCCCACATCTATTCCTCCTCCTCCTCCTCCTCCTCCTCTTCCTTCCTCTTCCTCCTCCTCCTCCTCCTCCTCCTCTTCCTTACCAGTGTTGGGGACTCCCTTCGCCTCATTCAGTCTCTGGTGCAATGCTTCCTTCGCCGAGACAAAGAAGATCCGCTGACTCGCCTGACCCGAGCTGACCACTTTAAGTTCGTCAACGAGGAAGGCCGTCGTTCGTTCCAGGTGCTGCTTGCGGACCTGAAATTCGGAGGGCAGGTAGAGGAAGGGTTGGACCAGGTGTGTGTAGAAGGGGGGGGTGATAGGGGTATGGGGTGCGGAGATATGGGGGGGTATGTGAAGGGGTTGGTTTGGGGTTGGCTGGTGCGAGAGTGAGTGTGTGTGTGTGTGTGTGTGTGTTTGAAGAAGAGGAAAAAGAAGAAGAAGAAGAGGAGGAAGAAGAAGAAGAGCAAGAGAGAGAGAGAGAGAGAGATTCATACCACACACACAAGGAAAATACAGTCACATGTGTGCGTCTGTGTGTGTGCGTGTGTGTGCGTACAGAATCAACACCTACATACATACATACACAAGCAAAAACAAGTGAACGCAAAAAAATATGCACATGAAACTTAAGAACCGTGTGCACATAGGAAACGCACATGCCGTGTACGCATAAAATAATAATAATAATAATAATAATAATAATAATAATAATAATAATAATCTTACCTCACTCATCATCTTGGAATTTGGCTAAAGAGGAGGAAGAGGAGGAGGAGGAGGAGGAGGAAGAAGGAAGAGTAGGAGGAGGAGGAGAGAGAGAGAGAGGAGGAAGAAAAAATTATGATATTGAAGAAAGGAAGATTTGAGAGGAGGAGGAAGAGGAAGAGGAGGAGGAAGAGGAAGAAGGAAGAGGAAGAAGACAGAGGAAGAAGAGGAGGAGGAGGAGGAGGAGAGGAAGAAAAAGAAAAAAAAAAAGATATTGAAGAAAGGAAGAGGAGGAGGAAGAAGAGGAAGAAGAGGAGGAGGAGGAGGAGGAGGAGGAAGAGGGTCATTATCAATCTATTAACAGGTCTTCTAACACAATATCTATCTATCTATCTATCTATCTATAATCAACACATAACATATAGATACATATATATACACACACACATAATGTATATTCTCTCTCTCTCTCTCTCTCTCTCTCTCTCTCTCTCTCTCTCTCTCTCGCTCAAAATCTTTCTCTCATTCTTGATTTCTCGTTCAACTTTCTTATAATCTGTCGACATTTCTCTCTCTCTCTCTCTCTCTCTCTCTCTCTCTCTCGCTCAAACTCTCTCAATTTCTCTCTCAATCTTCTTACTGTCTGTTAATGTCTCTCTCTCTCTCTCTAACACACACACTCCCTCTCTCTCACAATCTCTCTTAAAATCTCTCTCTCAACCTTCTTACAATCTGTCAATCTCTCCCATCTCTCTCTCACACTTTCCCTCCCTCCCCCTCTCTCTCTCACCCTCCTCCTCCTCCTCCTCCTCCTCCTCTCTCTCACCTCATTCAGATACTCAGGCTCCGAGGCGGCCATATCCCAGCGGTTTTGCAGGATGAAGATATTGGGTTTGGAGAGCCTTGCTGAAACCTTGTGGAAAAAATTCTTCTCCTGTAAACAAGGAAACAGGTTTATTAGTACTGGAGGAGGAGGAGGAGGAGGAGGAGGAGGAGGAGGAGGAGGAGGAGGAAGGGAGGGAGGGAGGGAGGGGAAGTGTATCAGAGAGAGAGGGAGAGATGGTTAGATTGTAAGAATTTTGAGAGAGAGGGTTAGAGAGAGAGACAGAAGGAGGAGGAGGAGGAAGAGAAAGAGAAAGGGAAGAAGGAAGGAGGAGGAAGGAGGAGGAGGAAAAGAAAGAGAGAGGGAAGGAGGAAGGAAGAGGAAGGAGGAGGAGGAGAGAGAGGGAGAGATGGTCAGATTGTAGGAATTTTGAGAGAGAGAATTTGAGAGAGAGAGTTAGAGAGAGAGAGGAGGAGGAGGAGGAAGAAGAAATGGAGAAGGAGGAGAAAGAGAGAGAAGGAAGAAGGAAGAGGAGGAGGAGGAGGAGGAGGTTAAAAAAGAAGAAAAAATCCCCTCTCCTCCTCCTCCTTCCTTCTTCTCCTCCTCCTCCTCCTCCTCCTCCTCTATCTCTAGGAGGAAGAAGAAATGGAGGAGGAAGAGAAAGAGAGAGAGGAGGAAGGAGGAAGGAAGAGGAGGAGGAGGAAGGAGGAGGAAGGAGGAGGAGGAAGGAGGAGGAGGAGGAGGAGGGGTAGTTCGAAAAAGCATATTAAAAATTCTTCCTTCTTCTCCTCCTCCTCCTCCTTCTCCTTCTCCTCCTCCTCCTCTATCTCTCCTTCCCCCCCACCCCCCACCCCCCCCCCCCTCCACACACACACACACACACACACACACACACACACACACACACAGATTACCGTGTTCATGAGCGTAGACTCAGAGTTTGCGACCAACACAAAAACATCTGCGTCAAGGCAATGTTTGTCAATCCAATCATCCAAGCTTTCCGACACGTCAATCCCGGGTGAATCAACCAGCACCACGTCATCCCTCAGCAGCGGACACCTGGATGGAGGCCGGTTGATTAGGTTCCGTCCGGTGGAAGTTGAATTAAAACTCCGAATGGTAGGAATTTTGATAGAGGGAGAGAGACGGAGAGAGAGACAGAGAGACAGAGAGAGAGAGAGAGAGAGAGAGAGAGAGAGAGAGAGAGAGAGTTAATAACATATAGTGATTTAGTGTTCCCTTCCCTTCCTTTCCCATCCCTTCCCATCCCATCCCATCACTTCCCTTCCCTTCCCTTCCCTTCCCTTCCCTTCCCATCCCATCCATTCCCATCCCTTCCTTTCCTCCCCATCCCATTCCTTCCCTTCTCTTCTCTCTCCTCCTCCTCCCTTCCCTTCCCATCCCATCCCTCCTCCCTTCCCTTCCCTCTCCATCCCATCCCATCCCTCCTCCTCCTCCTCCTCCTCCTTACCTCGCTTTAGGCCAATGTATCCTAACCAGCGTAGAATCACCCAATCGGTTATTACAGAGCGCATGGGCTAGCTGTCCGATCCCCTTGATATTCTGCTTCTCCGTCGATCCCTCCGTGGTTAAATATGGCTCCAGCCCCTCCACGCCTTCCACCTGTAGAAGTAGCAATAGTAGATAGACAGGTAGATGGAGAGAGACACCACAATCACCAGCGTTAGCAACAATATCGTACCTGAAGGAAACAGTTTGTTGTATGGCCGATCCCGGATGGAAGGATCTTGTCCCCCATCATAGCATTAATAACTGTACTTTTGCCGTTGCTCGTACGTCCGAAGAAGGCGACCTGTAAGGGTTAGCAGTAGTAGTAGTAGTAGTAGTAGTAGTAGTAGTCTCTCTCTCTCTCTGTTTTTTCCTGAATCTTTTTAATTCTTTTTTATGTTAATTCAAATTCAAAGTGTGTCTCCTCCTCCTCCTCCTCTTCTTCTTCTTCTCCTCCTCTCTTTCTCTCTTTCTATGTCTTCCCTTCCTCCTCCTCCTCCACCTCCTCCTCTTCCTCTGCCTTCTTCTCCTTACCCTTCCTTCCTCCTCCTCCTCCGCCTCTTCCTTTCCCTACCCCTCCATCCTCCTCCTCCTCCTCTTCCTTCTCCTTCCATTCCTTCCTCCTCCTCCTCATCTTCCTCTTCCCTACCCTTCCTTCCTCCTTCCCCCTCCTCCTCCTCCTCCTCTTTCTCTCCATTCCTTTCATTCCCTTCCTTCCTTCCTCCTCCTCCTCTTCCTCTTCCCTACCCCTCCTCCTCCTCCTCCTCCTCCTCCTCCTTACCTTCATATGATCCCTCGCGAGCACCTCCTTGATCCCAGCGACCTTGGCACTGTAGCCCTGGACCGCCTCCACCTCCGAGGGCGTGACCAGGTCCTTGCTGCCGGCCCCCTGACCTGACCCTAGTGGGGGGAGGGAGGGGGGGGTCAAGGGTGAAGGGGGGGGAGGTCAAGGAAGGGGAGGGGAGGTCAAGAATGGGATTAATACAGAGATATGATATGAGAGAGAGAGAGAGAGAGAGAGAGAGAGAGAGAGAGAGAGAGAGAGAGAGAGAGAGAGAGAGAATTAGACAGAATATCTCCCAAGAATTTGAAAGAAAGGAAAGAAGAAAGAAAGGAAGGAAGGAATCAGAAGAGAGAGAGAGAGAGAGAGAGAGAGAGAGAGAGAGAGAGAGAGAGAGAGAGAGAGAGAGAGAGAGAGAGAGTATTACAAAAACAAAACAAAAAAACAAGGTAAACATTTCTCAATATTTTAATCTTATCAAATTTATCAACAAGTCTCTTACAAACTATCTTGATATCAGCTGTTCTCTCTCTCTCTCTCTCTCTCTCTCTCTCTCTCCCTTTCCTTCCTTCCCTTCCCTACCCAACCCAACCCCTCCTTCCTTTCCCTCCTCCTCCTCTTCCTTCCATACCCTTCCCGTGCCTCCTCCTCCTCCTCCTCCTCCTCCTCCCTTCCCTTCCCTTCCCTTCCCTTCCCTTCCCTACCTAACCTAACCCAACCTCCTCCTCCTCTTCCTTTCCTACCATTCCCTACCCTTCTTTACCCAACCCAATCCTTCCTATCCCTACCCTACCCTACCCTTCCCCTCCTCCTCCTCCTCCTCCTCCTCCTCCTCTCACCTTCCAGAAACAGCCGCGCCTCTCCGACATATTCCTCCACCTCTTGGTAAATATCGTTGATCTTCTTCTTGGCGCGCACGAAGATCTGCAGCGGAGAGGAAGGTGGGGCGTCCCTTAGGAGATGCCGTGACCCCAGTACACCCGCCACGGCCCCCCCCAGAGCCCCCCCCGCCCCCCCATTGGCCAGGGAGGGCAGGGAGGTGGGGGAAGGGGCGGTGGAGGTGGAGCGAGTCAGTGCGCTCGACATGGCTACTACCGCTGGGGCTGCCGCAGGGAGAAAAAATAGGGGGGGCTCATGTAAATTAAAGAAAACGGGGCAAACTCAAGGAAGGGGGGAGAAAACGGGGGTAAGAGTGACGGAGACTTAACGGAAACTAAAATAAAAATGGATATGAAGGGAGAATATTAACAGGCACTTATCTATATCATAGAAAACGGGGAAAAATTGCGATAAATGAGAGAAAATGGGAGACTAAAGGGAGAACTTGTATAAAGAGAGAAAGGAGAGAGAGAGTAAAGATAGGAAATGAAAGAAAATGGAAGAGAAAGAAAGAAAATTAAAGAAAATAATGAGAATAAAAATCAGGGAGGACTATCCTAAATTTGAGAGAGAGAGAGAGAGAGAGAGAGAGAGAGAGTGCTAATATACATAATCCCCTGCATATCTCTACACACACACACACACACACACACACACACACACACACACACACAACAACAACAACAACAACAATAATAATAATAATAATAATAATAATAATAATAATAATAATAATAATAATAATAATAATAAGTGACTGCCAGAATGAGATATAGATAAGAAAAATAAATAAAAATAATAATAATAATAACAATAATAATAATAATAATAATAATAATAATAATAATAGTAAAAATGGCAGCCCCAGGGAATTTTTTTTTTATCTTCAAGCCAAACAAAACCCTTCCACAATAGGTTCCAATACTCTATCAAAATCCTTAAAGATCATCCAACACCCTCTAAAAAGACATTCCAATCCTATATACTCAAATTTAAAAGGGTTTGAATACTCTATAGATATCATAAGGAGGTTCCAATACTCTATAGAAATCCTTAAAGATCATCCAACATCCTCTAAAAAGACATTCCAATCCTATATACTCACATTTAAAAGGGTTTGAATACTCTATAGATATCATAAGGAGGTTCCAATACTCTATAGATATCCTTAAGATCATCCAACACCCTCTAAAAAGACATTCCAATCCTATATACTCACATTTAAAAGGGTTTGAATACTCTATAGATATCATAAGGAGGTTCCAATTCTCTATAGATATCCTTAAGATCATCCAACATCCTCTAAAAAGACATTCCAATCCTATATACTCAAATTTAAAAGGGTTTGAATACTCTATAGATATCATAAGGAGGTTCCAATACTCTATAGAAATCCTTAAGATCATCCAACACCCTCTAAAAAGACATTCCAATCCTATATACTCACATTTAAAAGGGTTTGAATACTCTATAGATATCATAAGGAGGTTCCAATTCTCTATAGAAATCCTTAAGATCATCCAACACCCTCTAAAAAGACATTCCAATCCTATATACTCAAATTTAAAAGGGTTTGAATACTCTATAGATATCATAAGGAGGTTCCAATACTCTATAGAAATCCTTAAGATCATCCAACATCCTCTAAAAAGACATTCCAATCCTATATACTCAAATTTAAAAGGGTTTGAATACTCTATAGATATCATAAGGAGGTTCCAATACTCTATAGAAATCCTTAAGATCATCCAACACCCTCTAAAAAGACATTCCAATCCTATATACTCAAATTTAAAAGGGTTTGAATACTCTATAGATATCATAAGGAGGTTCCAATTCTCTATAGATATCCTTAAGATCATCCAACACCCTCTAAAAAGACATTCCAATCCTATATACTCACATTTAAAAGGGTTTGAATACTCTATAGATATCATAAGGAGGTTCCAATACTCTATAGATATCCTTAACCCTTTCCATCCATTACGCAGACGTCACAGAATGGAAAGGGCATCCAACACCCTCTAAAAAGACATACCAATCCTGTACACTCACATTTAAAAGGCTTGAATACTCTATAGATATCATGAGGAGCTTCCAATCCTCTATATAGTATTTAAAAGGCTTCAACACTATGGATATCAGAGAGAGGTTCCAACACTCTCTAAAAAGACATACCAATCCTGTACACTCACATTTAAAAGGCTTGAATACTCTATAGATATCATGAGGAGCTTCCAATCCTCTATATATTTAAAAGGCTTCAACACTCTATGGATATCAGAGAGAGGTTCCAACACTCTCTATAGGCATTCAAATCCTATATACTCAAATTTAAAAGGGTTTGAATACTCTATAGATATCATAAGGAGGTTCCAATGCTTCATAGATGTCTTTAAAATGCTTCAACACTCTATGGATATCAGAGAGAGGTTCCAACACTCTCTATAGGCATTCAAATCCTCTATACTCAAATTTAAAAGGGTTTGAATACTCTATAAATTACATAAGAAGGTTTCAATCCTCTATACATATATTTTACAGGCTTCAACACTCTATGGATATTAGAAAGAGGTTCCAACACTCTCTATAGGCATTCCAATCCTCTATACCATCTCATATGTATTATTTCAAGGTTTCCAAGCAGTAATTTTAGGTCTGAATTATTTGAACTTAATCGTAATTACATGTATATTTTTTTTCAAACACACACACACACACACACACACACATGTACACATATATACGTACATACATACATTCATACACAGGAGAGAGTCTTGCGTACACGTGTGATGTCCTAATTTGGCAAGGATGTGACTGTTTTTCTAATGCGTACACACACACACACACACACACACACATACACACACACACACATATATACAAACACATTCACATATATACACTCTCTCTCTCTCTCTCTCTCTCTCTCTCTCTCTCTCTCTCTCTCTCTCTCTCTCTCTCTCTCTCTCTCTCTCTCTCTCTCTCTCTCTCTCTCTCTCTCTCTCTCTCTCTCTCTCTCTCACCTGGTGCTTCCTATGCATTGTGTGTCCTTGTAAGCTGCTGGGAACAATTTTAAATTAGTAGAGCGAGAGAGAGAGAGAGAGAGAGAGAGAAATAAATATATATACACAAACAAATACATGAGTTACCATACATAGATACAAACACACATACATATCACACACACACACACACACATATATACAGGAATGAATTACAATAAAAATAATGTAAAATAATGGTAATATCAATACTACTACTACTACTACTACTTCTACTACTAATAATAATCGTAATAATAATAACAATAGTATCTCATCACAGTCTCATCCCTCTCCTCAAATTCATTGCCCTTTGTGACACCTTCAAGTTCACAATCACCGAACTTTGCCTAATCATCGTATGGGAAATCCACGCTATTGGGTTAATTCACTATAGCCTGATCACGTGTTGGACTCATAATCACCAGCAGGTACCCTCCCAACAAGAGCTCTTTAGCGTCGATCTCTGGGTACTGCCATGACCTCACCCACCACACCAAATGTATAATGTATGATGTTCAATGATGATATGTTGGTTGAATCGCAATAATACCAAGCGAGATGATGTGTAACCTAGTGTATGGGGCCCCAGCACTCAACTGTCTCCATCTCCTGTACACTCAGTCCAGCATGGGAACATCACCATGACTGGGAATTTGATAACTGCTGTATACACTCTAATCCGACAGTCGGCAAATTGGAATCGCTCCGCATCATCTAGTCAGGGACGATAGCTTGTTTTAAGAGTAGACTGGATAGCTACATGGACGGGGATGACGGATGGCAGTGAGGTGTGGGTGCAGAATTAGCCAGCAGGATAGAACACGCAGTAATGGATTTAAATTAGAAAAGTATAGATTTAGGAGAGATATAGGCAAGCATTGGTTTAGTAATAGGGTGGTGGGGGAATGGAACAGACTCAGTAATCACATAGTTAGTGCAGGGACGATAGCTTGTTTTAAGAGTAGACTGGATAGCTACATGGATGAGGATGACAGGTGGCAGTGAGGTGTGGGTGCAGCAAGGAGATAGGGTACTGGAGTGCACGCGCGTACCGAAGGTAATTAACGAGGATCAAGCCTCTACCTGTAACCCTTGAATCTACACCTCACCCACCGTGAGTAGTGGGGGGGATTCTGGAGCTGCCCTGTGTAAGCCACCCGGCCTCTTGCAGTTTCCCTATGTTCTTATGTTATGTGAATGGGAAAAAGCTGTAGTTTCGTTTAGTGGGCGCAACATCTGTGGTCATATGCCGGAGAAAGACAGAAGGGGAAGGAATTATAGAAGAGAACAGACCCCAGGAGACGGGAAAGTTGTAAAGTTTGGTTTAGTCGGCACAACATCTGTAGTCATATGCCGGAGAAAGACAGAAGGGGAAGGAATTATAGAAGGGAACAGACCCCAGGAGACGGGAAAGTTGTAAAGTTTGGTTTAGTCGGCGCAACATCTGTAGTCATATGCCGGAGAGAGACAGAAGGGGAAGGAATTACAGGAGAAGGGAACAGACCCCAGGAGACAGGACACAACCCCTGATTAACACCTGGTACCCATTCACTGCTGGGTGGACAGGGGCGCAGGGTATTGGAAAAGCCACCCAAATTTTCCCACTCCGCCCGAGAATCGAACCTGGGCTCTCTTGGTTGTGAGCCGAGTGTGCTAACCACTGCACCATGAAGCCCCCTTATGTGAATGGGAGGATTGCAAGAACGGAGAGGGAATGGATGCTGACGCTGGGTGGTGAAGCAAATGAGTAATTATAGAAGCCATGAAGAGTTTTCTGGAAGGAAGGAAGATTTTAACGAATACTGCTTGTTTTGTTTATTTTTACAGGTAGTGTCGGTATGAAGACCTGACTCTCCAACGGGTCACATGTACAGCAAGAGCAAGAGCAGGCCGACCACCAAGCACTATAGGCAAACACACAAAAAAAACACACAAAGAAAACATATACTGGACAAGACTTCTATTCCACACAGCCCATGCCTGCTAATCCTTGCTCCCTCTACATAGGCCTACTCATATACCAGTGTCCCGGTGTTGCAGTTTTCCCTTTCTTTTCTCTTCCTTTCCTTTCCTTATGGGGGTCACCTATCCAGGGTCAACCTCATCCCCCAGGGTCAGGGTCACGGGTTGCTCCCTCTACATAGGCCTACTTATATACCACAATGTCCCGGTGTTGCAAATCTCCTTTTATTTCATTTTCCTTCCCTTTCCTTACGGGGGTCACCTATCCAGGGTCAACCTCATCCCCCGGGGTCAAGGTCACGGGTTGGGTCCCCCTGTGACACGCACCCCTGTTGCTCCCTCTACATAGGCCTACTTATATACCACAATGTCCCGGTGTTGCAAATCTCCTTTTATTTCATTTTCCTTCCCTTTCCTTACGGGGGTCACCTATCCAGGGTCAACCTCATCCCCCGGGGTCAGGGTCACGGGTTGGGTCCCCCTGTGGCACTCTCCCCGGCAACCAGACCTTTCACCCCTATTTTACCCCTCTCCCCGCCCTCCCCCAGCCTTCTCCCCATGTCCACTCCTCCCCAGGGTCCATATTTACCTGGTGGAGCTGCCCCGGGTCGCCACGCACTGCCACAGGGGAGAAATCAGGAAAAAGGTGGAAAAAAGTACCACACGGCCGTCCTCTGCACACCACCATAACACTGCAGACGAGATTTTTTTTTCAGGGGTCCCTAATGTATTTTTCTTGTATTTTCTCCTTATCTTTAAATACATCGGCTTCCTGTCTTTATATATTTCTTATTTGCCTTGATTTAACCCCTTTTGGTCTTGGTATATTGTCTAAAAATCCTTAAAAACATCTACGGAGGCTGTATTTTAAGGGGGAACTTCTGTAATATAACAAAGGTCTTATATTGCCTTTTATTCCTGTATTTCTGCTCTATCTTATAATATATTGTCTTTGTATTATTATTTATTGCCTTATGATCCTGCTATATTGCCTTAGGAGTTTGTAGTATTGTCTAAAAATGGTTAAATAACATAAAAACATCGGTAATAGAGTGTTTTCAAGGGGGCACTTCTGTATTCCAACAAAGGTCTTATATTGCCTTTTATTCCTGTATTTCTGCTCTATCTTATAATATATTGTCTTTGTATTATTATTTATTGCCTTATGGCCTTCTTATATCGCCTTTGGAGCTTGTAGTATTGTCTAGAAATGGTTAAATAACATAAAAATATCTGTAATAGAGTGTTTTCAAGGGGGCACTTCTGTATTCCAGCAAAGGTCTTATATTGCCTTTTATTCCTGTATTTCTGCTCTATCTTATAATATATTGTCTTTGTATTATTATGTATTGCCTTATGGCCTTGTTATATTGCCTTTGGAGCTTGTAGTATTGTTTAAAAATGGTTAAATAACATAAAAATATTTCTAATCGAGTGTTTTCAAGGGGGTACTTATGTATTCTAACAAAGGTCTTATATTGCCTCATATTCCTGTATTTCTGCTCTATCTTTTAATATCTTGTCTTCGTATTATCATTTATAGCCTTATGGTCTTATTATATTGCCTTTGGAGCTTGTAGTATTGTTTAAAAGTGGTTAAATAACATAAAAACATCTGTAATCGAGTGTTTTGAAGGGGGCACTTATGTATTCCAACAAAGGTCTTATATTGCCTCTTATTCCTGTATTTCGGCTCTATCTTATAATATATTGTCTTTGTATTATTATTTATTGCCTTATGGTCCTGCTATATTGCCTTAGGAGTTTGTAGTATTGTTTAAAAATGGTTAAATAACATAAAAATATTTCTAATCGAGTGTTTTCAAGGGGGCACTTATGTATTCCAACAAAGATCTTATATTGCCTTTTATTCCTGTATTTCTGCTCTATCTTATAATATATTGTCTTTGTATTATTATTTATTGCCTTATGGTCTTATTATATCGCCTTTGAAGCTTATAGTATTGTCTAAAAGTGGTTAAATAACATAAAAATATTTGTAATCGAGTGTTTTCAAGGGGGCACTTATGTATTCTAACAAAGGTCTTATATTGCCTTTTATTCCTGTATTTCTGCTCTATCTTATAATATATTGTCTTTGTATTATTATTTATTGCCTTATGGCCTTGTTATATTGCCTTTGGAGCTTGTAGTATTGTCTAAAAATGGTTAAATAACATAAAAACATCTATAATCGAGTGTTTTCAAGGGGGCACTTATGTATTCCAACAAAGGTCTTATATTGCCTCATATTCCTGTATTTCTGCTCTATCTTTTAATATCTTGGGTTCGTATTATTATTTATTGCCTTATGGTCCTGCTATATTGCCTTAGGAGTTTGTAGTATCGTCTAAAAACGGTTAAATAACATAAAAACATTTGTGGTCGCGTGTTTTCAAGGGGGCACTTATGTATTTCCTCTCATTCTTGTATTTCTTTTATCTTTTAATATATCGGGTTTTTATCTACGCATTAGGCCTATTTGTCTTAATTTATCGCCTTTTGGTCTTGTTATATTATCTAAAAAGCGTAAAAATGGCATCAAATAACCTGAAGACGAGTTTTTGAATGGTCGCTTTTAAACTATTTCCAATTATGTAAATTTGGCTTCATTTAACTTGATATACATTACTTAACCTTTAAATAAAACGCTCCATAACGCCATAAAAAAATATAAAACTGATAATTATACGCTTCATATAGATTTACATAGATTAATTGACATATATCTTAAATACCACCATGACTTATTATACCTTTTCCATCAACAAAACGTCATTAAAACGCCCTAATAACGCCATTAAAAAATATAAAACTATTAATTATACGATTCATATAGATTTACATAGATTTACATAGATTGACATATATTAAACATCCCCACGACTTATTATACCTTTTCCATCAACAAAACGTCATTAAAACGCCCTAATAACGCCATAAAAAATATAAAACTATTAATTATGCGCTTCATATAGATTTACATAGATTTACATAGATTGACATATATATTAAATACCCCCACGACTTATTATACCTTTCCCATCAACAAAACGTCATTAAAACGCCCTAATAACGCCATAAAAAATATATAAAACTAATAATTATAGGCTTCATATAGATTTACATCGATGTACATAGACTTATATATATTAAACCATACTTATGATACCTTTTCCATAAATTTACATCGATTTACATAGACTTACATATATATTAAACACCCCCACGACTTATTATATCTTTCCCATCAACAAAACGTCATTAAAACACCCTAATAACGCCATAAAAAATACAAAAAATTATAATTATACACCAATATGTCACCCCGTTGCCATGGCGCAGAGAAAAGGTGAGTCATTGTAAACAAAGGCTCCCGTAGCAACCTCGCCCACACCCTGCCCTGCCCTGACACCATTGTACTGCCAGGTGAGGTCAGAGATCGTGTCAGTGGGGTTGAAGGAGCTTTATAATGGTATTTTAAGAGTGACATAATGGCGGTAGTGGTGGTGTGCAGCTTAGGGTAAGGGAAAGGCACTCGCGGTCTCCCAAAACACGCAGGATTGAACAAGGGGTAAGAACATACTATCCATGGTCACCGTTGTCAGAGATGGTGTCATTGGGCTTAAAGGAGCTTTATAATGGTATTTTAAGAGTGACATAATGGCGGTAGTGGTGGTGTGCAGCTTAGGGTAAGAGGAAGGCACTCGCGGTCTCCCAAAACACGCAGGATTGATCAAGGGGCAAGAACATACTATCCATGGTCACCGTTGTCGGAGATGGTGTCAGTGGGCTTAAAGGAGCTTTATAATGGTATTTTAAGAGTGACATAATGGCGGGAGTGGTGGTGTGCAGCTTAGGGTAAGAGGAAGGCACTCGCGGTCTCCCAGAACACGCAGGGAATTGAGTGGCGCAGATCAACCCCCGACTAGGGTTAAGAACATACCCATGGTGCCCCACACAGCAGAACACTTCCTGCTCCACTGCCCAAGACTCCACTCCCTCCGCCCCGGGTTGTGTGGGGGATTCAAGGGGCCGGGATAGGATTAGGATAAGGGTTAGGATGAGAAAAGGTTTTGGGATATTATGGTTAAGGGCCAGGATTAGGGAGATGAAAGCACCCCTAACCAGACTATACATTTACAGGCGGCAACACTGTCCGCCAAGCCCTCAAGTATACACAGACCCTCCTGCATTAGTCCAGGCAACTCCTCAATCTAATCCTTATTCGCTAAATCCCATGACTTTACAAACATAAGGATTAAGGACAACTTTTAGTGCTAATATTACTGTTATAATCTTGGTGGCCCTGTGGAGCACTGCTTTGGCGGCGGACTGGGGCCTGGAACCTCATCAATGGTAAACGGTAATCCCTCCCCTGGTGATAGATCGACAGACAAACGTCCGCTGATATTTGTCACTGATGGGGCCCTAGAGGTCGGGGTCCCACAGCCTAACTAGCCCCATACAACACAAGAAAAAGAAGAAACCAATGGCCTAATTCTAATGGTCCTAAAAGAAAGGAAAAGGAAAGGAAGGAAAATGGAGGTGCCTCTCTAAAACATAACCTTATTTACTAAGACATTTCCCTCCCTCCCCAGGTCAAAGGTCAGGTCAACATGGAGGTTACAGTCAAGACGGCGCCGCTGGTCAACGTCCGGGTCACTAGCAATGTCAACAACTTCACGGCCGAGAAGAGATTTGACCGAGCCTTGACCATTGGCGACCTTAAGGTATGTGTGTGTGTGTGTGTGTGTGTGTGTGCTGTTTTTCTCTTCTTTCATCTCTCTCTCTCTCTCTCTCTCTCTCCATTTCCTAACCACACCTATCTTCCTCCTCCTCCATCTCCCATATTTCTCTACAATAACACCCACTCTCTCTCTTCCCCCCCAGGGTCGTCTTGAGCTGGTGACGGGCGGATCGGCATCGTCAATGGGCCTGGAGGTGTTTGATGAGAACGAGAGCTTGGTGTGCCGAATGGACAATGACGAAGCACTCCTGGGGTCGTTCTGCGTCGAGGAGAACTATCGGATACATGTGAGTGGAGGAAGAGGAGGAGGAGAAGGAGGAGGAGGTGGATTTTTTCACTGCGTTCAAGCACTTTCCCTAAAATGCTAAATATAATTACATCTGGTCTCCTTATTATAGATTATGCGGTACAGTTCTGGTCTCCTTCCTATAGAGCGGACATCAAGGAAGGGAAGGGAAGGGAAAGGAAAGGAAGGGAAGGGAAGGAAAGGAAAGGAAAGGGAAGGAAAGGAAGGGAAGGGAAGGGAAGGGAAGGGAAGAAAAGAGAAGGGAGGGAAGGGAAGGGAAGGGAAGAGAAGAGAAGGGAAAGGAAAGGAGGGGAAGGGAAAGAGAAGGGAAAGGAAGGGAAGGGAAAGGAAAGGAAAGGAAAGGGAACATCAAGGTATTAGAATCTGTACAGAGGAGGATGACAAAGATGATTCAAGGGTTAAGACACTTGCCATAGACTTAAACATAGATTTGACATAGAAAAACATACTCGCCATAGACTTCAACATAGAATTACCATAGAAAAACATACTTGCCATAGACTTCAACATAGAATTACCATAGAAAAACATACTTACCATAGACTCAAAACATAGACTTGAACTTGCCATAGAGAGGTTAGGACACTCACCACAGACTTCAACATTTAAACCTCCATTCAATGTCAAGGCGAAGGGTGCGAGGAGACTTGACTGAGGTTTATAAATGTGCGAACGGTTTTAATAAGATAATATTGACAGGAATTTGACCGTAAGAGAGACCCGGACTGGACACGTAGCAAAGCGGTTAAGTTAGGTAAATTCACACTTGACAAGGACATAGCCAATAATAATAATGATAATAATAGTAATAATATTGATAATTTTTGCAGGTGACGGACAGCTCCAAAAGGCAGGGAGAGTTTGAGGATCTGTCTAAGGTCGAGAAATATGAGTTGTCGCAAGAGGAATATAGCAAGCGTGATGGTAAGTGCTCTCTCTCTCTCTCTCTCTCTCTTACCTAACCTTCTTCCTCCTCCCTTTGTTTTTTTTTCTCTCCCTTCTCTCTCTCTCTCTACCTCTCTTTTCCCTTCCCTTCTCTATCTCTCACTCTCCCTCTCTCTCTTTTTTCTCTCTTTCTTTCCTTCTTTTAAATATCTCTTTCTCTCTCTCTCTCTCTCTTAAGTACAATCCCTTCCTTCCTTCCCCCCTCCCCCTCTCTCTCTCTCTCTCCTTCTTTAAATACCTCTCTGTCTATCCTTTCTCTCTCTCTCTCTCAAGTACAATCCCTTCCATCCTTCCTTCCTCTCTCTCTCTCTCTTTCTCTCTCTCTCTCTCTCTTTCCTTCTTCAAATACCTCTCTCTCTCAAATACAATCCCTTCCTTCCTTCCCCTCTCTCTCTTTCACTATCTCTAACCCCCCTCTCTCTCTCTCTCCCTCTCTCTAATCCCCCTCTCTCTCTCTCATTCCACAGACTCCGTTCGCTCCTTCCTCCTCAAGAACAAGCTGGGGAAGTACAATGAGGAGGAGCTGAAGAAGAAGCAGGAGGAGAAGGAGGCTCAGGAGAAGGAGGAGGAGGAGAAGGCAAAGAGTATTACTGTCGGAAGTCGCTGTCAGGTAAGGTTAAGTTGTTCTTCCTCTTCTTCCTCCTCCTCTTCTTCCTCTTTCTCTATACTTTGTTCATGTTTCTCCTCTTCTTCCTCTTCCTCCTCCTCCTCTTCTTCTTCCTCTTTCTCTATACTTTGTTCATGTTTCTCCTCTTCTTCCTCCTCCTCCTCCTCTTCCTTTTGATGTCTGTTTCCTCATCTTCTTCTTCCTCCTCCTCCTCCTCTTCTTCCTCTTTCTCTATACTTTGTTCATGTTTCTCCTCTTCTTCCTCCTCCTCCTCCTCCTCTTCCTTTTGATGTCTGTTTCCTCATCTTCTTCTTCCTCCTCCTCCTCTTCCTCTTCCTCTTTTGGTATACTTGTTCATGTTACTCTTCTTCCTCCTCCTCCTCCTCCTCCTCTTCTTCCTCTTCCTCATTTTGTATAGTTCATGTTACTCCTCTTCCTCCTCCTCCTCCTCCTCTTCTTCCTTTTGATATCTGTTTCCTCCTCCTCCTCCTCTTTCTGTATAGTTCAAGTTACTCCTCTTCTTCCTCCTCCTCCTCCTCTTCCTTTTGATATATTTCCACACCTCCTCCTCCTCCTCCTCTACCATAGCACCCAGCCCATATTACCCCCCCCCCCTCCTCCCCCCTCTCTCTCTCTCTCTCTCTCTCACACACAGGTCACTCTCACTCTCTCTCTCTCTCCCACACCCAGGTCAGAGTTCAGGGGGAGCCAACACGTCGAGGAGAGGTCATGTTTGTTGGTCGAGTGCACTTCAAGCCTGGTCTCTGGGTCGGGGTGAAGTACGATGAACCTCTTGGGAAGAACGACGGGAGGTGTGTGTGTGTGTGTGTGTGTGTGTGTGTGTGTTTTATTTTTTTGTGTGTGATTTTTTCTGTGGATTTTTTTTTTATATTTTGTTTTTTTGTTTGTGTTTGTGTGTGTGTGTGTGTGTGTATGTTAGCTTTCCTGTTTATTTATTTATTTTATTTTTTCCGTGATTTTTTTTTTGTATATATTTTGTTTATGTTTGTGTGTGTACGTGTGTGTGTGCGCGTTTTGTTTCTGTGTCTATCTATCTATCTATCTGTCTGTTTCTCTCTCTCTCTCTCTCTCTCTATGTGTGTGTGTCTGAATGTATGTATGAATTAAGATTATTATTATTATTAAACATTTTACTGAAGATACATATATGTGATTCTCTCTCTCTCTCTCTCTCTCTCTTTCCTTTCCTTTCCTGCCCTTCCCCTCACTCTCTCTCTCTTCCCTTCCCTCCCATTCCTATCCCTTCCTTTCCTTTCCCTTCCCTCTCTCCTCCTTCCCTACCTCACTCTCTCTCCCTCCCTTCCCTCCATCCCTCCCTCCCTCACCCCTCTCTCTCTCTCTCCCTCACAGCATTGGAGGCAAGAGGTATTTTGACGCAGCTCCGAAATATGGTGGATTCACGCGACCGGCCTTCTGCGAGGTGGGCGACTTCCCCCCCATGGATGAAGAGGAGGAGGAGGAGGATGAGATGTAAAGAGGAGGAGGAGGAGGAGGAGGAAGGGAAATGAAAGGAGAGGAAATTATGTGAAGTAGAGAAGAAGGAAACATTGGAAGAGGAAGAGGAAGAAAGAGGAGGAGGAGGAAGAGGAAGAGATATACCAATAAGAAGATCTATGGAGGAAGGAAAAAGAAGAAGAAGAAGAATCTCAGATAGAAAATGATAAAGAAAATATTAAAGAAAGAAAAGAAATAAATAAATCTCACAAGCTTGCAAACAAAACAACAACAAAAAACAACAAAAAAAAGATTGCACAAAGTAACGCACCAACATACGAACTCACAAACTATTATTATTATTATTATGGAAGGGAAGAAGAAGGAAGGAAGGAAGGAAGGAAGGAAGAGGAGGAGAGGAAGGAAGGAGAGAAACAGAGGTGGAGAGAAGGAGAGAGAGAGAGAGAGAGAGAGAGAGAGAGAGAGAGATAATGTCACAAATTCACCTATAATAATAATAATAATAATAATAATAATAATAATAATAATAATAATAATAATGTGATACTCAGCCTTGCATTCCAATACTATAAGCTTGTATAATGTTAAGTCTCTCTCTCTCTCTCTCTCTCTCTCTCTCTCTCTCTCTCTCTCTGTAATAATAATAATAATAATAATAATAATAATAATAAAACACTGCCTATGAACATTTCAGTATCATTTCATTTCATATCCTTAGTCAGGGAGGAGGAGGAGGAGGAAGGAAGGAAGAAATAGAAGAAGACTTGTGAATGGCTGAGGAGGAGGAGGAGGATACCATAAAGAAGAGGAAGAAGAAGAAGGAGAAGAGGAGGTTAGAAAATGGAATCAGAGGAGGAGGAGGAGGAGGAGGAGGAAGATACCATAAAGAAGAAGAAGAGGAGGGAGAAGAAGATTACAAAGTGGAATTAGAGGAGGAGGAGGAGGAGGAGGAGGAAGATACCATAAAGAAGAAGAGGAGGAGGGAGAAGAAGATTACAAAGTGGAATTAGAAGAGGAGGAGGAGAAAAGAAGAAGGAGGAGGAGGGAGAAGAAGAGATTACAAAGTGGAATTAGAAGAGGAGGAGGAGGAGGAGGAGGAGGAGAAAAGAAGAAGGAGGAGGAGGGAGAAGAAGATTACAAAGTGGAATTAGAAGAGGAGGAGGAGGAGAAGAAGAAGAAAAGAAGGAGGAGGAGGAGGAACACACACACACACACACACACACACACACATATAAACAGCCAAACAGTACTACTTCTAATAATAGTAATAGTATTAATAGTAAGATATTGACACAGCGTCCGCAACAGTTGTGTAGCGAAGGAGCAGCTTTTATTGTAACATGGTGAGGGGCATAAAAAAGGGATTGTTGAAAGAGCTCATTTGATTGTCACATAATCAATAATAATAATAATAATAATAATAATAATAATAGTAAAAAATCAGGATAGCTAATCCCTTATACCTTACAGTCTAACAATATATAATGATAATAATAATAATCATAATAACAATAACAATAATATAATAATAATTACAATAATGATATTTTTATTCTACTAAATTAAATGAAAACTTACAATAATAATATTTGTGCACACACACACACACACACGCACACACACACACACACACACACGCAAACTCACACACACGCAAACTCACACGCACGCAAACACACACGCACGCAAACTCACACACACGCAAACTCACACACACGCAAACACACACGCACGCAAACTCACACACACGCAAACACACACACACGCAAACACACACGCACGCAAACTCACACGCACGCAAACTCACACACACGCAAACACACACACACACACACACACACACACGCAAACTCACACACACGCAAACACACACACACGCAAACACACACACACGCAAACTCACACACACGCAAACTCACACACACGCAAACTCACACACACGCAAACTCACACACACACACACACACACACACACACACACACACACGAGGCTTGGGTATCAGTAGTGGTCTTTATCCTCATATGCACTAAGGACACCCTGTATTATCATGTCCTTATACTCAATGTGAAAGGTCCCTGTGTGCTTCTCCTGCACTCGAAGCACTTGACAATGTTATGAGTACTGTTGAGTCCACTGAAGCACACCAGTAGAATGCCTGTGAGTGTGGAGTGTGTGGCCCTGCCTGGGTGGGGTGAGGCCAGGGTGAGGGCCAACACAGGGGGTGGAGTGTGCAGTGAGGGGGCTGCTGCTTGGGAGGGCGTGGCTTCAGGAGGATGTACAAACACTTCATCCACACTTCACCATCATGTCATCTGGGTTTCAGCATCTAGATTGGTCACATTTTTCCTTTGGGTCATGTCAATGCAGCACACAGGCAGCAATATGTGCCACAAAACACCTCAGGCTTCACTCATCATAAAAAGACTTGTAGCTGGATTAGAGTACGCCACAAAAGTGCTTAAATTTGGCCTCATGCTGTAGTGTAATCATACCTCCACTACAGTACTTAAGACTACTAAACCCAAGCCTGGCACACACACACACACACACACACACACACACACACACACACACACACACACACTGGAAGGCAATATCTGTGTGTACATATTTCAGCGTGTGTATGGATGGAATCAGCATGAATTCGTGCACATGTATGTAGACACGCACACACACATACAAAATACGCACATAAGCTAACTGTGTGCGTGTGTACATATGTGCGTTTATTGCCTATACATACATGAGTGTACAGGAGATGGATCTGAGCATAATTATGGACGATTTTATAATAGCAGTAATAATAGTAGTAGTAGTAGTAGTAGTAGTAGTAGTAGTAGTAGTAGTAGTAGAAATAGTAGTAGTAATAGTAGTAGCAGAAATAGTATATCCTGAAAACTCCTACTACTACTACTACTACTACTACCACTACTACTAATATTATAAGTATAGAATAATGAAAAGTAGCAAGTTTAGTAGTAGTAGTAGTAGTAGTAGTAGTAGTAGAAATAGTAGTAGTAGTAGTAGTAGTAGTAGTACTAACTTCACTAATAATAGCACTTTTTAATAGCACTTAGAATAATAGTAATAATAATGATAATAATTGCACGTGAAAATCTTGTACAAAACACACACACACACGCACACACACACATATGCACACACACACACATACGCACACGCACACATGTACGCTTGATGTATATATTTGTTTGTTTAATTATATGTATCATCAATTTCTTCTTCTTCTTCCTCTTCCTCTTCTTCTCTCTCTCTCTCTCTCTCTCTCTCTCTCTCTCTCTCTCTCTCTCTCTCTCTCTCTCTCTCTCTCTCTCTCTCTCTCTCTCTCTCTCTCTCTCTCTCTCTTGGCACTAATGAAATGTGTGTGTGTGTGTGTGTGTGTGTGTGTGTGTGTAAGAGTGTGTGTGCGTGCATGTCAAACTCACACACACACACACACACACACACACACACACACACACACACACACATACATAACGCACATACAAAAATTAGATTAAAATAAGTTTATGTACGTTTCTGTGTATGTAAGCCTGTATGTAACCATGTATGTACGTATCCTAAACCCCCTCACACACACACACACACACACACACACACACACACACACACACACACCCTCACCAACTCAAAATATCTCACTCATGTATTCTTTCAACTTGTCTATGGCGAAATGAGTCCCCCCTGCCCCCTTGCTGGAGTCCCCCCTGCCCCCCCTGCCCCTGTGTGTACCCCTGGGGCTGTGGTGGGGGCTGGCGGCGGACGAGAGCTCTGGCCTGGGCTCGCCATATGCAGGGTATGAAAAACAGCATTAGCCCAGAGGCTGCGATCATACTGCCGGCCAGGAGGAAACTGTAGTCATAGGAGAGAGTCTTGTCGAAGAGGAAGGCTGTGGGGAGGAAGAGGAGGAGGAGGAGGAGGAGGAGGAATTGATTTGGTTAGGTTAGGTTAGGTTAGGTTAGGTAAGGGAAGGGAAGGAGGAGGAGGAGGGAAGGGAAGGGAAGGAATAGAATTGGTTAGGTAAGGGAAGGGAAGGTACAGGAAGGGAAGGGAAGGGAAAGGAGGAGGAGGAGGAAAGGAAGGGAAGGGAAGGAATAGAATTGGTTAGGTAAGGTAAGGTTAGGTACGGGAAGGGAAGGGAAGGGAAGGGAGAGGAGGAGGAGGAAAGGAAGGGAAGGGAAGGAATAGAATTGGTTAGGTAAGGTAAGGTAAGGTAAGGTTAGGTTAGGTAAGGGAAGGGAAGGGAGAGGAGGAGGAGGAAAGGAAGGGAAGGGAAGGAATAGAATTGGTTAGGTAAGGTAAGGTAAGGTAAGGTTAGGTAAGGTTAGGTGCGGGAAGGGAGAGGAGGAGGAGGAGGAAAGAAAAAAAATATATTAGTACATTGGTATATGTAAACACACACACATACACTCTCTCTCTCTCTCTCTCTCTCTCTCTCTCTCTCTCTCTCTCTCTCTCTCTCTCTCTCTCTCTCTCTCTCTCTCTCTCTCCCTTCCTTCCTTCACTGTCCTAATCTCTTCCTTTCAATCCAACCTCTCTCTCTCTCTCTCTCTCTTCCTCCTCCTCCTCCTCCTCCTCTTCCACCTCCTCCACTCACCACACATGGGCGGACCAATTAGCGATGCCACGCCTTGACACAGCAGCAGCAGTCCGAAGGCGTTGGTCAGGCGCTCCATGCCCAAGAGGTCAACCAGCACCACTGAGGTCAACCCAACGTATGCCCCCGATGTGCTTCCAAAGACAGCTGCATAGAAGATCTGCCAGCCGTATGTGTTGAACCAGATGCTTGCACATGTCCCTGGGGGGTGAGAGAGTGGAGATGCTGGTTAACTCTTGCATCAGGGATTTGGACAGTACAGGGAAGAAAGAGTGGAGATGCTGGTTAACTCTTGCATCAGGGATTTGGACAGCACAGGGAAGAAAGAGTGGAGATGCTGGTTAACTCTTGCATCAGGGATTTGGACAGTATAGGGATGAAAGAGTGGAGATGCTGGTTAACTCTTGCATAAGGGATTTGGACAGTATAGGGAAGAAAGAGTGAAGATGCTGGTTAACTCTTGCATAAGGGATTTGGACAGTACAGGGATGAAAGAGTGGAGATGCTGGTTAGCTCTTGCATAAGGGATTTGGACAGTATAGGGATGAAAGAGTGAAGATGCTGGTTAACTCTTGCATAAGGGATTTGGACAGTATAGGGATGAAAGAGTGAAGATGCTGGTTAACTCTTGCATAAGGGATTTGGACAGTATAGGGATGAAAGAGTGAAAAAAAAAAGAGTGAAGATGCTGGTTAACTCTTGCATAAGGGATTTGGACAGTATAGGGATGAAAGAGTGGCGATGCTGGTTAACTCTTGCATAAGGGATTTGGACAGTACAGGGATGAAAGAGTGAAGATGCTGGTTAACTCTTGCATAAGGGATTTGGACAGTATAGGGATGAAAGAGTGAAGATGCTGGTTAACTCTTGCATAAGGGATTTGGACAGTACGGGGATGAAAGAGTGAAGATGCTGGTTAACTCCTGCATAAGGGGTTTGGACAGTACAGGGATGAAAGAGTGAAGATGCTGGTTAACTCTTGCATAAGGGATTTGGACAGCACAGGGATGAAAGAGTGAAGATGCTGGTTAACTCTTGCATCAGGGATTTGGACAGTATAGGGATGAAAGAGTGAAGATACTGACTAACTCTTGCATAAGGGATTTGGACAGCACAGGGATGAAAGAGTAAAGATGCTGGTTAACTCTTGCATAAGGGATTTGGACAGTATAGGGATGAAAGAGTGAAGATGCTGGTTAACTCTTGCATAAGGGGTTTGGACAGTATAGGGATGAAAGAGTGAAGATGCTGGTTAACTCTTGCATAAGGGATTTGGACAGTATAGGGATGAAAGAAAGAGTGAAGATGGTGGTTAACTCTTGCATAAGGGATTTGGACAGTATAGGGATGAAAGAGTGAAGATGCTGGTTAACTCTTGCATAAGGGATTTGGACAGTATAAGGATGAAAGAGTGAAGATGCTGGTTAACTCTTGCATAAGGGATTTGGACAGTATAAGGATGAAAGAGTGGAGATACTGGTTAACTCTTGCATAAGGAATTTGGACAGTATAGGGATGAAAGAGTATAGATGCTGGTTAACTCTTGCATAAGGGATTTAGACAGCACAGGGATGAGAGAGTGAAGATGCTGATTAACTCTTGCATAAGGGATTTAGACAGCACAGGGATGAGAGAGTGAAGATGCTGGTTAACTCTTGCATAAGGGATTTGGACAGCACAGGGATGAGAGAGTGAAGATACCGATTAACTCTTGCATAAGGGATTCGGACAGCACGATTCTTCCCCCCCTCCCCCCCTGCCCCCTCCCCCACCCCATACTTACCCAGGCCGCATAGGGTGAGCGCCACATTGTACAAATATAAGCGATTGACCCAAGGCTGATCGGAGATGTACCCCAGCACGATTCGACTGATGGTGTTCGATATGCCGATGACCGCCAGCAGGGAGGAGGCTTGGCTGTCCGGGATGCCGAGGTGGATGGCGCGGTCCTGGGGTGGGTAGGGGGGAAGGAGGAGTTATGGGGTGGTGGTGGTGGGTGTGGGTGTGATTCTAGAGTTTTTTTTGTGTGTGTATTTGATTTTTTTTGTTTTGTGTGTGTATGCGTGTGTGTGTGTGTGTGTGTTCTCGTTTTCTCTCTCTCTCTCTCTCTCTGTATTTCTGTTTCTCTCTCTCTCTCTCTTCCATTTTTCTTTCTTTAATTCTCTCTCTCTCTCTACTAATTCTTCTCTCTCTTCCACTTTTCTTTCTTTAATTCTCTCTCTCTCTCTCTCTCTCTCTCTCTCTCTCTCTCTCTCTCTCTCTCTCTCTCTCTCTCTCAGCCTCCCTCTCCCTTCCCTTCCCTTCTCTCTCTCTTCATTTCTCTCTCCCTCTCTCTCTCTTCCTCTTCCTCCCATCCATACCCCTTTCTCCTCTCCTCCTCCTCCTCCTCTCTCCTCCTCCTCACCACGATGAAGACATAGGGTGCGTTGAATCCCAGAGAGGTACAGAAATTTGACACGGCAAACAGAATGAAGATCTCGTCAGTCAACAGAGTCCAGTCCATTAAGCTCGTAACTGCGTCCCGGGCCTCTCGGGAGCAAGGAATACACCCACAGACCTATAGGGGGGAGAGAAGGGCATTAGAGGGAGTGGGCTGGTGGGGGTAATGTTAGGTTGGGTTAGGTTAGGTAAGGTTTACAGGTGAAGTGATTTTGAGCATATTTAAGTCTAAGATTCAAGAGGGAGTCGGCTTGTTGGGGTAAGGTTAGGTAAGGTTAGGTTAGGTAAGGTTAGGTTTACAGGTGAAAAGTCTAAGTGATTTTGAGCATATTTAAGTCTAAGATTCAAGAGGGAGTGGGCTTGTTGGGGTAAGGTTAGGTAAGGTTAGGTTAGGTTAGGTTAGGTTTACAGGTGAAAAGTCTAAGTGATTTTGAGCATATTTAAGTCTAAGATTCAAGAGGGAGTGGGCTTGTTGGGGTAAGGTTAGGTTAGGTTAGGTTAGGTTTACAGGTGAAGTGATTTTGAGCATATTTAAGTCTAAGATTCAAGAGGGAGTGGGCTTGTTGGGGTAAGGTTAGGTTAGGTTAGGTTAGGTTTACAGGTGAAAAGTCTAAGTGATTTTGAGCATATTTAAGTCTAAGATTCAAGAGGGAGTGGGCTTGTTGGGGTAAGGTTAGGTCAGGTTAGGTTAGTTTTACAGGTGAAAAGTCTAAGTTGTTTTGAGCATATTTAAGTCTAAGATTCAAGAGGGAGTGGGCTTGTTGGGGTAAGGTAAGGTTAGGTTAGGTTAGGTTAAGAAAAGGAAGGAAAAAAGATTAGAAGGGAAGGAGAAGGAGGAGGAAGAGGAAGAGGAGGAGGAGGAGGAAGAAGAAAGGAGGCTAGGTTAAGTTATATGAAGAAAAGGAAGAAGGAAAACAGTAATAATAATGTTAATAAGGAAGGAAAGAAGGAAAAGGAGAGATGGGGAAAAAACATGACAGTCAAAACACAAAATCTCGGTGACATTAAATTTAAAAGATTCCACTAAGGTTTAAAGATGGATCATTGAATTTAAAAGATTCCACTAAGGTTTAAGGGTGGATCATTGAATTTAAAAGGATTCCACTAAGGTTTAAGGGCGGATCATTGAATTTAAAACGATTCCACTCAGGTTTAAGGACGGATCATTAAATTTAAAACCATTCCACTAAGGTTTAAGGGCGGATCATTGAATTTAAAACGATTCCACTGAGGTTTAAGGACGGATCATTGAATTTAAAACGATTCCACTAAGGTTTAAGGACGGATCATTGAATTTAAAACGATTCCACTAAGGTTTAAGGACGGATCACTAAATTTAAAACGATTCCACTAAGGTTTAAGGGCAGATCATTGAATTTAAAACAATTCCACTAAGGTTTAAGGGCGGATCATTGAATTTAAAACGATTCCACTAAGGTTTAAGGGCGGATCATTAAATTTAAAACCATTCCACTAAGGTTTAAGGGCGGATCATTGAATTTAAAACGATTCCACTAAGGTTTAAGAGCGGATCATTGAATTTAAAACAATTCCACTAAGGTTTAAGGATGGATCATTAAATTTAAAAGGATTCCACTAAGGTTTAAGGGCGGATCATTGAATTTAAAATGATTCCACTAAGGTTTAAGAGCGGATCATTGAATTTAAAATGATTCCACTAAGGTTTAAGGGCGGATCATTGAATTTAAAACGATTCCACTAAAGTTTAAGGACGAATCGTTAAATTTAAAACAATTCCACTAAGGTTTAAGGACGGATCATTAAATTTAAAACAATTCCACTAAGGTTTAAGGATGGATCATTAAATTTAAAACAATTCCACTAAGGTTTAAGGGCGGATCATTAAATTTAAAACGATTCCACTAAGGTTTAAGGGTGGATCATTGAATTTAAAACGATTCCACTAAGGTTTAAGGGCGGATCGTTAAATTTAAAACGATTCCACTAAGGTTTAAAGGCGGATCATTGAATTTAAAACAATTCCACTAAAGTTTAAGGACGAATCGTTAAATTTAAAATGATTCCACTAAGGTTTAAAGATGGATCATTGAATTTAAAACGATTCCACTAAGGTTTAAGAGCGGATCATTGAATTTAAAACGATTCCACTAAGGTTTAAGGGCAGATCATTGAATTTAAAACGATTCCACTAAGGTTTAAGGACGGATCATTGAATTTAAAACGATTCCACTAAGGTTTAAGGGCAGATCATTGAATTTAAAACGATTCCACTAAGGTTTAAGGGCAGATCATTGAATTTAAAACGATTCCACTAAGGTTTAAGGGCAGATCATTGAATTTAAAACGATTCCACTAAGGTTTAAGGGCGGATCATTGAATTTAAAACGATTCCACTAAGGTTTAAGGGCAGATCATTGAATTTAAAACGATTCCACTAAGGTTTAAAGACGGATCATTGAATTTAAAATGATTCCACTAAGGTTTAAGGACGGATCACTAAATTTAAAACGATTCCACTAAGGTTTAAGGGCGGATCACTGAATTTAAAACGATTCCACTAAGGTTTAAGGATGGATTATTAAATTTAAAATGATTCCACTAAGGTTTAAGGATGGATCATTGAATTTAAAACGATTCCACTAAGGTTTAAAGATGGATCATTGAATTTAAAACCATTCCACTAAGGTTTAAGGATGGATCATTAAATTTAAAACAATTCCACTAAGGTTTAAGGGTGGATCATTAAATTTAAAACAATTCCACTAAGGTTTAAGGATGGATCATTAAATTTAAAACAATTCCACTAAGGTTTAAGGATGGATTATTAAATTTAAAACAATTCCACTAAGGTTTAAGGATGGATTATTAAATTTAAAAGAATTCCACTAAGGTTTAAGGACGGATCACCGAGTCTGGACCATAGCCGAGGTGTGCTCTGAATATCTATGTAAATCTATGTTAAACTATTACTACTACTACTACTACTACTACTACTACTACTACTACTACTACTACTACTACTACCTTTGCATTCTCTGCCTCGCTGGGAGTCTCCTCATCCGGCAACCTCACCATGGAAGCCCTGTAGCTCCCTGGGTCCTGCCTATGGGGTCGGAAAAAAGTGGTGTGATTTTTGGAAATTTGCGGGACTACTTATACGAGAAATGTTTTGATAATTAAAACTAGCTCACTTTCTCTATTATTTCTCTCTCTCTCTCTTTAGTACAGCATATATTTACATCTTCTCTCTCTCTCTCTCTCTCTCTCTCTCTCTCTCTCTCTCTCTCTCTCTCTCTCTCTCTCTCTCTCTCTCTCTCTCTCTCTCATTATCTTTAATCTCTCTGCTATATATTTTTCACAGTCTCTCTCTCTCAATCTTTCTTTTTTTGTCCATATAATTATTTCTCTCTCTCTCTCTCTCTCTCTCTCTCTCTCTCTCTCTCTCTCTCTCTCTCTCTCTCTCTCTCTTCCAATCTTTCTTTTTTTGTCCATATAACTATTTTTTTCTTCCTCTCTCTCTCTCTCTCTCTCTCTCTCTCTCTCTCTCTCTCTCTCACCGGTAGGAGGGAATGTTGAGCAGGGACCCCCGGTAGAAAATATCCTTCCGGTAGAGGAGTCCTGAACCGTGGTGGGAGGGGGGGAGGCTGCCACCCCTGGAGCCCCCCTGCAGCCGACCACCCCCGCCCCCTGCCCCCACATGGCCCCCCACAGGACTTGGGAGCACTGGGGAGGAGGAGGAGGAGGAGGAGGAGGAGGAAGGAAAGAAGGAAGGAGAAGAGAGATATGGAAGAGGAGGAGGAGGAGGAGGAGGTGAAGAGGAAGGAAGGAAGAAGAGAAATAAAAAAAAATAAGAGGAAGAGGAGGAGAGAGAGAGAGAGAGAGAGAGAGAGAGAGAGAGAGAGAGAGAGAGAGAGAGAGAGAAGGAAAACAGAGAAATAAGCAATGGAGGAAGAATATGGAGAAAGGAGGAGGAGGAGGAGGAGGAAGAGGAGGAGGAGGTGGTGGAGGAGGAGGAGGAGGAGGAGGAAGAAGAAGAGGAGGAAGAAAAAGAAAGAAAATAAAACATTAGTATCAAAATCTTTAATAATAATAATAATAATAATGATAATAATAATCACCCACTATTTCATAATTCCCAAGGTCAACCACTATCAAATACAAGGTCAAATCAGGTCAACCAAGGTAAAAAAAAATCATCAGCTCAGGTCACAGGTCAGGTTAGGTTATGTCATTTTAGGCTACAGGTCAAGTTAGGTCAGGCTGGGTCATCTCCGCTTAGGTTAGGTCAAATTAGGTCATGTCGCAGGTCAGGTTAGATCATTTCAGGTCATCTCAGCTTAGGTCAGGTTAGGTTAAGTTAGGTTAGCTCACAGGTTAGGTTAAGTTAGGTCATCACAGGTCAGATTAGGTCAACTTAGGTCATCTCAAAGGTCAGGTTAGGTAATTTCAGGCCATCCAAGGTCAGGTCACATATTAAGTTAGGTCAGGTTAACTTAGGTCATCTCATGGGTTAGGTTAGGTAATTTCAGGTCATCAAAGGTCAAGTTAGGTCATCTCAACTTAGATCAGGTTAACTTAGGTCATATCACAGGTCAGGTTAGGTAATTTCAGGTCATCAAAGGTCAAGTTAGGTCATCTCAACTTAGATCAGGTTAACTTAGGTCATATCACAGGTCAAGTTAGGTCATCTCAACTTGGATCAGGTTAACTTAGGTCATCTCACAGGTCAGGTTAGGTAATTTCAGGTCATCAAAGGTCAAGTTAGGTCATCTCAACTTGGATCAGGTTAACTTAGGTCATCTCACAGGTCAGGTTAGGTCATCTCAGGTCACAGGTCAACTTACAGGGCTGGGAAACCGCACTCTTGATTGGGCTATCCATGGGGTCGATGGTGCCAGCTGACCCGACCCTGGGCAGGCTGTTCTGGGCGGTGTGGGGGGGGAGGTGGAGGGGGTGGCGGCGGTGGGGCTGGTTGTGGGCGTGGTTGTGGTGGGCGCCTCCCCCCGCTCCCGCTCCTCCGCCTCCTCTCAAGTTAATGTCGCTGAAGTTTTTCCGAAGGCGATCGAGCGTAAACTGAGGGAGGGAGAGCTGATGGGGGGTTAGTTAGTGCGTTTGTGAGTGTGTGAGTGTGTGTGTGTGTGTGTGTGTGTGTGTGTGTGTGTGTGTGTGTGTATTAAAAACAGTATATATATCACATTATAATCAACATATATATACAAACAGTCTCTCTCTCTCTCTCTCTTTCTCTCTCTGTTTCTCTCCATTTCTCTCTCCTTCCTCTCCCTTTCCTCCTTCTCTCTCTCTCTCTCTCTCTCTCTCTCTCTCTCTCTCTCTCTCTCTCTCTCTTTCTCTCCATTTCTCTCCCTTAACCTCACCTAACCTCCCTTCTCTTCTCTCCTTCCTCTCCCTTTCCTCCTTCTCTCTCCTTCCTCCCGTTTCTCTCCCTAACCTAACCTAACCTCCCTTCTCTTCTCTCCTTCCTCTCCCTTTCCTCCTTTTCTCTCTCTCTCTCCTTTCTCTCCCTTAACCTAACCTAACCTAACTTAACCTCCCTTCCCTTCTCTCAATACTTACTCTCTTGTTCTGCGGGAGGGGCGGCAGGGAGGGGAAGGCTGCATTGTTCTGCATATGAAGTGAATTTGGAAGCAATGTATCAGGATTTATTATAAGCGGACTCGGAGGGCCGTCACTGGGGGTATGAGGCGCCAGGGTCGGGGGTGTAGCCAGGAGCGAGGGGGGTCCAGTGGCGGGGTCAAGGAGCATATGGCAATGATTAAGGTCACTGTGCGGGTCGTAGAGGTCATTGATGGGGGTCTGGGGAGGGTCGATGGCGGGCTTGTTCGGAGCGGGTGTTGGTTCGAGTGGACGGAACATTGCTCCGAAGACAACGCAGTGAAGCATTAGGCCGCTGATGATGATGAGGGAGTTCTGCCAGCTGAGTTCATTAATCTGCGGATAGTAATAGTAATAGTAGTAGTGGTAGTAGTAGTAGTAGTAGTAGTTGTAATAATAATAATAATAATAATAATAATAATAATACTGTACTGCATACTCTAGGCGAGGTTCCACATGGTAAAACTCCTCCCCAGTTTCTCTATCTCATCTCCCAGCCTCAATACTCCCCCCTAGATGCTGTACTTTCACCCCCGGGTCCTCTAACTCCCCTGTGGCACTCCAAAATCTATAGTCAGTGGACCAAAACAGCACTGTAAACTCTATCTGTATGTTTGTATGTTTGAGGTGAGAGATTCTGGGATGCTGGTTAACTCTTGCATAAGGGATTTGGACAGTGCGTGCATGCCTGGATATCTCTCTGATCGCCCCTAGGTACTAAATCTCCCCACTTTGATACTAAAACTTCCCCCCTAGGTACAAAATCCCCCCCCCCCCCCCAGTGGCACCATACCCCCGGGGCACTCACCAGATATTCCACCAGGGGAGAGAATGCGAAGGTCCCGATCCCAGAACCACACACAGCGATCCCAGTAGCGAATGACCTCTTTTTCTCGAAGTAGCAGGTCACACAGACGATGGCGGGCAGGTAGATCAGACCGAAGCCCAGCCCTGTAGGAGGAGGAGGAGGAGGGAAGAGGAGGAAGAGGAGGATTGTATATGAAGGAGGAAGAGAGGAAAGGAATTAAGAGGAGTTGGAAGGAAGGGAGGAAGGAAGGAGGAGGAGGAAGAGGAGGAGGAGGAGGAGGAGAAGGAAGGAAGGAAGGAAGGAAGAAAGGAAGGAAGGAAGGAAGAAGAAGAAGAAGAGAAGAAAGAGGAGGAGGTTTAAGTGAATTAGAGGAAGAAAAGGAGGAGGAGGAGGAGGAGGAGGAGGAAATAGTTGAGTGGAGAGAATGAATGGAGGAAAAAAATGAAGGAGAGAAATTGAGTAAGAAGGGAAGTAGGAAAAAATGGAGGAGGAGGAGGAGGAGGAGGAGGAAGAAGAGGAGAAGGAGGAGGAGGAGGAGGAGAAGAACACTGATTAAATTTGCTTAGTAACTGATACATGCTCTCTCTCTCTCTCTCTCTCTCTCTCTCTCTCTCTCTCTCTCTCTCTCTCTCTCTCTCTCTCTCTCTCTCTCTCTCTCTCTCTCTCTCTCTCTCTCTCTCTCTCTCTCTCTCTCTCTCTCTCAAACCTTTCCTTCTCTTCCCTTCCCTTCCCTTCCATTCCCTTCCCATCCTTTCCCATCCCTTCCGTCCCTTCCAACCCATACAACCCCCCCCCCACACACACACCCACACCCACACGTACCGGCGCCCATGCCAATAGTTATGTAGAGGGTCTCCACGGACGGCGCCCATATCGAACAGAAGAGGGCGAAGGAGGCAAGGAGGGCCCCAGCGATGGTCACAGCTCTGCATCCAAACTTGTTGACCAAAACCCCGGCGATAGGACCTGTTGGGGGGAGGAGGAAACATGGAAAAGCAGGCAACAGATACCCTACTGGCTCATTACGAGGTTGCCCGCTTTGGTGTATGAATCCGCTCGACCGCCACTTGGGGCTTGAGGAGCAGATGAAAGCACCTCGATATTGAAGAGCAGATGAAAGCACGTCGATATTGAGGAGCAGATGGAAGCCCCTCGTTATTCAGTTTACTCCCGACGCAGCGAAATGACGGTCGATTCTATATTTGAAGGAGTTGATGGTATTCGCATTTACTACTTCTGAGGGAAGATTGTTCCAGTGGCGGATGACTCGGTTTGAAAAGAAACTCCTTCCGATGTCTGTGTTACATCGACTCGACTGAATGGGTGAACCGTTATTTCTAGTTCTTGAGTTGGTTTGCAGTTCAAAGAATTTGGAGTAATCGAGGAGGAGGAGGAGGAGGAAAAGAAAGGAAGAAACAGAAGATTGGAGGAGGAAGAAAAGGAAGAGAAGGCAATGGAAGGAAGGAAGGAAGGAAGATAAGGAGGAGGAGGAGGAGGAGGAGGGGAGGAGGAAGAGAGAAAGGAAGGGAAGGGAAGGGAGGTAGAGAAGACGAGGAGGAGGAGGAGAAGAGGAAGAGAGAAAGGAAGGGAAGGGAAGGGAGGTAGAGAAGACGAGGAGGAGGAGGAGGAGGAGGAGGAAAAGAAAGGAAGAAACAGAGAAATTAAAATTGGAGGAGGAGGAGGAAGAAAAGGAAGGGAATGGAAGCAAGGAAGGAAGATAAGGAGGAGGAGGAGGAGGAGGAGGAGGAAGAGGAAGAGGAGGAGGAGGTCAAAACAGTAAACAAAAGATAATAGAGAGAGAGAGAGAGAGAGAGAGAGAGAGAGAGAGAGAGAGAGAGAGAGAGAGAGAGAGAGAGAGAGAGAGATACAATGGAGGGAAGTGAGAGAACATACAGGTAGCTAATTAACTTTCTATGAGGCAATGCAGGTGTGTGTATGTATGTATGTGTGTATGTATGTGTGTGGTGAGAGATCGTGGGATGCTGGTTAACTCTTGCATAAGGGATTCGGACAGTACCTATAGGGATGAAAGAGTGAAGATGCTGGTTAACTCTTGCATAAGGGATTCGGACAGTACCTATAGGGATGAAAGAGTGAAGATGCTGGTTAACTCTTGCATAACGGATTTGGACAGTATAGGGATGAAAGAGTGAAGATGCTGGTTAACTCTTGCATAAGGGATTCGGACAGTACAGGGATGAAAGAGTGAAGATGCTGGTTAACTCTTCCATAAGGGATTTGGACAGTATAGGGATGAAAGAGTGAAGATGCTGGTTAACTCTTCCATAAGGGATTTGGACAGTATAGGGATGAAAGAGTGAAGATGCTGGTTAACTCATGCATAAGGGATTTGAATAGCACAGGGATGAAAGAGTGAAGATGCTGGTTAACTCTTGCATAAGGGATTTGAACAGCACAGGGATGAAAGAGTGAAGATGCCGGTTAACTCTTGCATAAGGGATTTGGACAGTATAGGGATGAAAGAGTGAAGATGCTGGTTAACTCTTGCATAAGGGATTTGAACAGCACAGGGATGAAAGATTGAAGATGCTGGTTAACTCTTCCATAAGGGATTTGGGCAGTATAGGGATGAAAGAGTGAAGATGCTGGTTAACTCTTCCATAAGGGATTTGAATAGCACAGGGATGAAAGAGTGAAGATGCTGGTTAACTCTTGCATAAGGGGTTTGGACAGTATAGGGATGAAAGAGTGAAGATGCTGGTTAACTCTTGCATAAGGGATTTGGACAGTATAGGGATGAAAGAGTGAAGATGCTGGTTAACTCTTGCATAAGGGATTTGGACAGTATAGGGATGAAAGAGTGAAGATGCTGGTTAACTCTTGCATAAGGGATTTGGACAGTATAGGGATGAAAGAGTGAAGATGCTGGTTAACTCTTGCATAAGGGATTTGGACAGTATAGGGATGAAAGAGTGAAGATGCTGGTTAACTCTTGCATAAGGGATTTGGACCGTATAGGGATGAAAGAGTGAAGATGCTGGTTACCTCTTGCATAAGGGATTTGGACAGTATAGGGATGAGAGTGAAGATGCTGGTTAACTCTTGCATAAGGGATTTGAACAGCACAGGGATGAAAGAGTGAAGATGCTGGTTAACTCTTCCATAAGGGATTTGGACAGTATAGGGATGAAAGAGTGAAGATGCTGGTTAACTCTTGCATAAGGGATTTGGACAGTATAGGGATGAAAGAGTGAAGATGCTGGTTAACTCTTGCATAAGGATGTTGAACAGAGTATGCAAGTATCTACGCATGTGGTGAGAGATTCTAGGATGCTGGTAAACTCTTGCATAAGGAAGTTGGACAATGCGTGTATGAATGTATGTATCTGACTGACCCTAGCCGTGAGATACCCAGGCAAAGACCCCCACGTGTGAGTGACAACCTGGGCATTGCTACCACGTGGACCCGACTGACCCTAGCCGTGAGATACCCCGGGCAAGAATCCCCCAGGTGAATTGTAACCTTACGGGTCCAACCTTACCAGTGCCGAGGGTGACGCCTACGAGGATTGAGGCGATCCACGAGGTAGCAGCAGCTGTAGCGTCGTAGTACTGGACCAATTGGACGAAGTATATGCCGAATGTGTATGTAAATCCATCGGCTGTAGAGAGAGAGAGAGGGAGGTTAGTGAAGGAGTGGTCAACTCTTGCATAAGGGATTTGGACAGTATAGGGATGAAAGAGTGAAGATGCTGGTTAACTCTTGCATAAGGGATTCGGACAGTATAGGGATGAAAGAGTGAAGATGCTGGTTAACTCTTGCATAAGGGATTTGGACAGTATAGGGATGAAAGAGTGAAGATGCTGGTTAACTCTTGCATAAGGGATTTGGACAGTATAGGGATGAAAGAGTGAAGATGCTGGTTAACTCTTGCATAAGGGATTTGGACAGTATAGGGATGAAAGAGTGAAGATGCTGGTTAACTCTTGCATAAGGGATTTAGACAGTATAGGGATGAAAGAGTGAAGATGCTGGTTAACTCTTGCATAAGGGATTTGAACAGTATAAGGATGAAAGAGTGAAGATGCTGGTTAACTCTTGCATAAGGGATTTGGACAGTATAGGGATGAAAGAGTGGAGATGCTGGTTAACTCTTGCATAAGGAAATTGGAGAGTTAGAAGGAAAGGTATTGAAGAAGGGGAATGAATTAGATATATTAAAGAAGGGAAAGATTGTAGAGG
>NC_066577.1:8158321-8165821 GCF_024679095.1 Eriocheir sinensis
CTCCCCCCCCACTCAACTTGATCAGGAGGCGAACAGTATCCACTCCTTGGCACCACAAAGATTTCAGCCTGAGTGGGGCTCCATCCACCGCCTGGCAGGGCAGCGCTCTAACTGACTGAGCTACGGAGTGTGTGTGTATGTGCATGTGTGTGTGTGTGTGTGCATGTGTGTGTGTATGTGTGTGTGTGTATGTTTACCTACTTGTGACATATAGGAAGTGAGAGAGAGAGAGAGAGAGAGAGAGAGAGAGAGAGATACAATTAAACAAAAAATGATTACAAGAAAGAGGAGGAGGAGGAGGAGGAGGAGGAGGAAGAAAAATTTAAACACTAAAGAAAATAAACAAGGAAAAAATACCCCCCCTCTCTCTCTCTCTCTCTCTCTCTCTCTCTCTCGCTCTTTACCTTCCTCTACCAGGCTCTCTCTCTTTTTAGGTCACTGTCTACTCGCTCTAAATAAAGAGAGCGAGGGGGCGGAACCTTGTCCATTAGGTCCTGAAAGAGAGAGAGAGAGAGAGAGAGAGAGAGAGAGAGAGAGAGAGAGAGAGAGAGAGAGAGAGAGAGAGAATCACCTCCATCATCCATTCATGTATATATGTATGTATAAGGCCCTGAATATATGCGTACATGTGTGTGTGTGTGTGTATGTATGTATGTATGTATTTATGGGTATTCATGTGTACCAAAAAATGAGAGAAATTGTGTATATGTATGTGTGTGTGTGTGTGTGTGTGTGTGTGTGTGTGTATGTATGTATGTATGTATGTATTTATGGGCATTCATGTGTACCAAAAAATGAGAAAAATTGTGTATATGTGTGTGTGTGTGTGTGTGTGTGTGTGTGTGTGTGTGTGTGTGTGTGTGTGTGTGTGTGTGTGTGTGTGTGTGTGTGTGTGTGTGTGTGTGTGTGTGTGTGTGTGTGTGTGTGTGTGTGTGTGTGTGTGTGTGTGTGTGTGTGTGTGTGTGTGTGTGTGTGTGTGTGTGTGTGTGTGTGTGTGTGTGTGTGTGTGTGTGTGTGTGTGTGTGTGTGTGTGTGTGTGTGTGTGTGTGTGTGTGTGTGTGTGTGTGTGTGTGTGTGTGTGTGTGTGTGTGTGTGTGTGTGTGTATGTGTGTGTGTGTGTGTGTGTGTGTGTGTGTGTGTAGCAGAATTTACTATGTACACACAAGTTTATAAGAAGCATCACTAATAATAATAATAATAATAATAATAATAATAATAATAATAATAATAATAATAATAATAATAATAATGTCATCACTTAACCACAGAGCATCAACAGAGTCTTAAGTAACACTACAAAGCATAGAATATTAACTACCACTACTGTCACTACCAATAAGTATGTTAACAGGAATGAAATATATCCTCAAGTAATACCAAATCAATTTCCTGAAAGAACAAAACATGTCACATACAGGACACACAGAGGCAGAGAAAGACCTGGGAGTGTATGTTACCAGGCTACCAGTGAAGGGATATCCAGCACACCAATACCACATGGGAAACACTCCACTATCCACCACAGAGGCAGAGAAAGACCTGGGAGTGTATGTTACCAGGCTACCAGTGAAGGGATATCCAGCACACCAATACCACATGGGAAACACTCCACTATCCACCACAGAGGCAGAGAAAGACCTGGGAGTGTATGTTACCAGGCTACCAGTGAAGGGATATCCAGCACACCAATACCACATGGGAAACACTCCACTATCCACCACAGAGGCAGAGAAAGACCTGGGAGTGTATGTTACCAGGCTACCAGTGAAGGGATATCCAGCACACCAATACCACATGGGAAACACTCCACTATCCACCACAGAGGCAGAGAAAGACCTGGGAGTGTATGTTACCAGGCTACCAGTGAAGGGATATCCAGCACACCAATACCACATGGGACACACTCCACTATCCACCACAGAGGCAGAGAAAGACCTGGGAGTGTATGTTACCAGGCTACCAGTGAAGGGATATCCAGCACACCAATACCACATGGGAAACACTCCACTATCCACAACAGAGGCAGAGAAAGACCTGGGAGTGTATGTTACCAGGCTACCAGTGAAGGGATATCCAGCACACCAATACCACATGGGAAACACTCCACTATCCACCACAGAGGCAGAGAAAGACCTGGGAGTGTATGTTACCAGGCTACCAGTGAAGGGATATCCAGCACACCAATACCACATGGGAAACACTCCACTATCCACCACAGAGGCAGAGAAAGACCTGGGAGTGTATGTTACCAGGCTACCAGTGAAGGGATATCCAGCACACCAATACCACATGGGAAACACTCCACTGTCCACCACAGAGGCAGAGAAAGACCTGGGAGTGTATGTTACCAGGCTACCAGTGAAGGGATATCCAGCACACCAATACCACATGGGAAACACTCCACTATCCACCACAGAGGCAGAGAAAGACCTGGGAGTGTATGTTACCAGGCTACCAGTGATACCAGAATACAACAGGGACAGAATACAACAGGGACAGGATACAACAGGGACAGAATACAACAGGGACAGAATACAACAGGGACAGGATACAACAAGAATGGGACATATAAACATAAGAACATAAGCTCCCGTGAACCTAACCCCACCTAATATCGCTGTCCATGAATTTATCTAATCTATTTTTGAATGTGACAACTGTATTGGCACTCACCACATGACTGCTCAGCCTGTTCCACTCATCCACCACTCTGTTAGTACACCAATTCTTGCCTATGTCCCTGTTGAATCTGAATTTGTCCAGTTTAAACCCATTACTTCGTGTCCTACCCGGTTCTCTTACCAACAAAACCTTATGAATGTCTCCCTTATCAAAGCCTGTAATCCATTTATAAACCTCGATCATGTCTCCACGCACCCTTCGCCTGTATAGAGAATGCAAGTTTAACGGTTTGAGTCTTTCCTCGACCTCGCTGTCCATGAATTTATCTAGTCTATTTTTGAATGTGACAACTGTATTGGCACTCTCCACATGACTGCTAAGCCTGTTCCACTCATCCACCACTCTGTTAGTAAACCAATTCTTGCCTATGTCCGTGTTGAATCTGAATTTGTCCAGTTTAAACCCATTACTTCGTGTCCTACCCGGTTCTCTTACCAACAAAACCTTATGAATGTGTGGAACTTGCATTATCAAAACTATCAGTGTTACCTGCTGTGTGTTACCTGCTGTGTGTTACCTGCTGTGTCACCCTTATCCCCCCCTACCCCCTGCTCACCTTGGTCACATCCACGCCGGTGAGAGTCTTCACCATGATGGGCACACGGGTTATAATATCCATCACCTCAGAGGTCAGTTTGGCTGCCCCGATCTCGCTGTTTCCGCTGCTAACCATGGTGACCTTCTTGGCTTGGGACAGTGGAGCAGCGACCTCGGCTGCGACCTGGGGGGGGGGAAGGGGTGTTAGGGGGCTGTATTTGGGGTCAGGTTAAGTGTGGGGGTATAGGGTAGAGCTGCACACGGCCCCAGTGCTCAGATCCTTAACACTGGTTCAGATCTCCTCTCTCTCTCTCTCTCTCTCTCTCTCTCTCTCTCTCTTTCTCCTCTTCCTCTCTCTCTCTTTCCTCCTCCTTCTCTCCCTCCTTCCCTTCTCTCTCTCTCTCTCTCTCTCTCTCTCTCTCTCTCTCTCTCTCTCTCTCTCTCCTCCTCCTCCATTTTTCTTCCCTCCTCCCTTCCTTCTCTCTTCCTCCTCCGCCTCCTCTCTCTCTCTCTCTCTCTCTCTCTCTCTCCTTCATTCTTCTTCTCTCACTCTCTCTCTTCCCTCCTTCTCTTCCTCCTCCTCCTCCTCCTCTCCCAGCCACCACACCCAAGCCGCCACACCCAAGCCGCCACCAGCCGCCACTCACCTTGGGCAGCGTCTGAAGGTACATCTCCAGCATGGCGGCCTCCTTGTACTCCATCTGGGCGGCCGCCTTCTGGATCATGATGGTGGCTTCGGCCTTCGCCTTGGCCTCCACCGCCAGGGCCTCCGCCTCGCCCTTCACACGGATGCTCTCCGCCTCCGCCTCCGCCTCCAGAACGGCTCTGTTCCGGGACGCCTCCGCCAGTTTCTCCAGCCTATGGGGGGGGGGGTTAGTAGTAGTAGTTGTGGTAGTAGTAGTAGTAGTAGTAGTAGTAGTAGTGGACATATTATTTTGTATTGAACTTAACTATTTATATATATATGTCTATGTAAATCTATGTAACTGTACCTCAAACCTATGTAAATCTATGTAACTGTACCTCCCACCTATGTAAATCTATGTAACTGGACCTTCTAACTATGTAAATCTATGTAACTGGACCTTCTAACTATGTAAATCTATGTAACTGTACCTTCTAACTATGTAAATCTATGTAACTGGACCTCCCACCTATGTAAATCTATGTAACTGTACCTTCTAACTATGTAAATCTATGTTCCTGTACCTCCCACCTATGTAAATCTATGTAACTGGTCCTCCCACCTATGTAAATCTATGTAATTGGACCTCCCACCTATGTAAATCTATGTAACTGGACCTTCTAACTATGTAAATCTATGTAACTGTACCTCCCACCTATGTAAATCTATGTAACTGGACCTTCTGACTATGTAAAGCTATGTAACTGGACCTCCCACCTATGTAAATCTATGTAACTGGACCTTCTGACTATGTAAAGCTATGTAACTGGATCTCCCATCTATGTAAATCTATGTAATTGGACCTTCTATGTAAATCTATGTAACTGGACCTTCTAACTATCTAACTGGTCCTCCCACCTATGTAAATCTATGTAACTGGACCTTCTGACTATGTAAATCTATGTAACTAGACCTTCTAACTATCTAAAGCAATGTAACTGGACCTCCCACCTATGTAAATCTATGTAACTGGACCTCTCACCTATGTAAATCTATCTAACTAGACATGCACACTATGTAAATCTGTGTAAATGGACACCCTATGTAAATCTATGTAATTGGACCTTCTAACTATGTAAATCTATGTAAATCTCTCCCCCCCCTCTCTCTCTGCAGCTCTTCTTCCTCTCTCTCCTCCTCCTCCTTCTCTCTCTCTCTCTCTCTCTCTCTCTCTCTCTCTCTCTCTCTCTCTCTCCTCCTCTTTCTTCCTCTTCTTCTTCTTCAGTCCATCTTCCTCCTCCTTCTTAATCCTTCTCTCTCTTTCTTCCTCTCTCTCTCTCTCCCTTCCTTTCCTTTCTCCTTCTTCAATCCATCTCTCTCTCCATCTCTCCTCCTCCTCCCTCTCTATCTCTACCCTCCTCCATTTTCCTTCTCCCCTCCTCTCTTCCTTCCCTTTTTCTCCTCCTCCTCTTCTGGTGTCTGTTCTTCCTATGTATTCCTCCTCCTCCTCCTCCTCCTCCTCTTCCTTACATGAATTTCTCGGAGTCTGCCGGCTGCTTGATGGTTGCCTCCAGCTCCTTCTGACGACGCTGAATCTCCTGCTCCTGGATCAAGATTTCCTGGGCTCGCTCCACAACCTGAGGGAGAGAGAGAGAGGGTCAGTGTGTGTGTGTGTGTGTGTGTGTGTGTGTGTGTGAAGATGCCCTAAACTTAACCTAACATAACCTAACAAAACCCAAAACAGTCTTGACCCAGGAAATTCATATATGCTTCCTTACTAATGAGACTTTCTATACAACAAAGTGAGGTCATTCTTTGTGTGTGTGTGTGTGTGTGTGTGTGTGTGTGTGTGTGTGTGTGTGTGTGTGTGTGTGTTTGAAGATACCCTAAACTTAACCTAACATAACCTAACAAAACCCAAAACAGTCTTGACCCAGGAAATTCATATATGCTTCCTTACTAATGAGACTTTCTATACAACAAAGTGAGGTCATTCTTTGTGTGTGTGTGTGTGTGTGTGTGTGTGTGTGTGTGTGTGTGTGTGTGTGTGTGTGTTTGAAGATGCCCTAAACTTAACCTAACATAACCTAGCAAAACCCAAAACAGTCTTGACCCAGGAAATTCATATATGCTTCCTTACTAATGAGACTTTCTATACAACAAAGTGAGGTCATTCTTTGTTGATTTATACCCTAAGGTGCTGGCTATCATGTGTTTGAAGATACCCTAAACTTAACCTAACATAACCTAACAAAACCCAAAACAGTCACTATAGGCCTTGACCCAGGAAATTCATATATGCTTCCTTACTAATGAGACTTTCTATACAACAAAGTGAGGTCATTCTTTGTTGATTTATACCATAAGGTGCTGGCTATCATGTGTTTGAAGATACCCTAAACTTAACCTAACATAACCTAACAAAACCCAAAACAGTCACTATAGGCCTTGACCCAGGAAATTCATATATGCTTCCTTACTAATGAGACTTTCTAAACAACTAAGTGAGGTAATTCTTTGTTGATTTATACCATAAGGTGCTGGCTATCATGTGTTTGAAGATACCCTAAACTTAACCTAACATAACCTAACAAAACCCAAAACAGTCTTGACCCAGGAAATTCATATATGCTTCCTTGCTAATGAGACTTTCTATACAACAAAGTGAGGTCATTCTCTGTTGATTTATACCATAAGGTGCTGGCTATCATGTGTTTGAAGATACCCTAAACTTAACCTAACATAACCTAACAAAACCCAAAACAGTCACTATAGGCCTTGACCCAGGAAATTCATATATGCTTCCTTACTAATGAGACTTTCTATACAACAAAGTGAGGTCATTCTTTGTTGATTTATACCATAAGGTGCTGGCTATCATGTGTTTGAAGATACCCTAAACTTAACCTAACAAAACCCAAAACAGTCACTATAGGCCTTGACCCAGGAAATTCATATATGCTTCCTTACTAATGAGACTTTCTATACAACAAAGTGAGGTCATTCTTTGTTGATTTATACCTTAATTTGCATCTGCTCCTCTTTGATCTTCTGTCGAGTCTTCGCAGCCTGTAAGTCGTAGGCAAGTTCGGCTTCAGCTTTCTGGAATAATAATAATAATAATAATAATAATAATAATAATAGTTGTAATAGTAGTTATGATTTCCCTCTCTCTCTCTCTCTCTCTCTCTCTTCTTCTTCCTCCTTCTCCTCCTCCTCTTTCCATCTCTGTCTTCTTCCTCTTCCTCTTCTTCCTCCTCCTCCTCCTCCTCTTCCTTCTTCTTCTCTTCTTTTTATGATACCAAATGTTGTTTTTTTCTTCTTCTTCCTCCTCCTCCTCCTCCTCCTCCTCCTCTTCTTCTTCTTCTTCCATATTTTCCTTATTGCTAAACAAGTCTTCCTTCCTTCCTCCTCCTCCTCCTCCTCTTCCTCTTCCTCCTCTTCCTCAACAACTAGGTATTTTTCTTCCTCCTCCTCCTCCTCTTTCTAAACAACTAGGTATATTCTTCTTCTTCCTCCTCCTCCTCCTCCTCTCTTCAAACCAACTCCAATATACTATACCAAACTGTTCCCTCTTCTCCTCCTCCTCCTCCTATTCTTCTTCTTCCAAACTTTCCTCAATGCTAAACAAGTCTTCCTTCCTTCCTCCTCCTCCT
>NC_066577.1:8178321-8188321 GCF_024679095.1 Eriocheir sinensis
TGGATATATATAAAAAATGTTTAAATACCTTTTGGATATTACTCTAGAATCACACCCACGTCCCCAGTCATGGATAAGAGTGAGTTCATTGGTGCGTTCAGGATATATATAAAAACAATCTTGTGGGAAGCTGTTTCGGATACGGCAGAGTGGATTTGGATGTTTAAATACCTTTCGGATATAACTCCAGAATCACACCCACATCCCCAGTCATGGATAAGAGTGAGTTCATTGGTGCGTTCAGGATATATATAAAAACGATCTTGCGGGAAGCTGTTTCGGACACGGTAGGATGAACTAGGATGTTTAAATACCTTTCGGATATAACTCCAGAATCACACCCATGTCCCCAGTCATGGATAAGAGTGAGTTCATTGGTGCGTTCAGGATATATATAAAAACAATCTTGCGGGAAGCTGTTTCGGACACGGTAGGATGGACTCGGATGTTAAAATACCCTCGGATATAACTCTGGAATCACACCCACGTCCCCAGTCATGGATAAGAGTGAGTTCATTGGTGCGTTCAGGATATATATATAAAAACAATCTTGCGGGAAGCTGTTTCGGACATGGTAGGATGGACTCGGATGTTTAAATACCCTCGGATATAACTCCAGAATCACACCCATGTCCCCAGTCATGGATAAGAGTGAGTTCATTGGTGCGTTCAGGATATATATAAAAACAATCTTGCGGGAAGCTGTTTCGGACGCGGTAGAGTGGATTCGGATGTTAAAATACCTTCGGATATAACTCCAGAATCACACCCATGTCCCCAGTCATGGATAAGAGTGAGTTCATTGGTGCGTTCAGGATATATATAAAAACAATCTTGCGGGAAGCTGTTTCGGATACGGTAGAGTGGACTCGGATGTTTAAATACCCTCGGAAATAACTCTAGAATCACACCCATGTCCCCAGTCATGGATAAGAGTGAGTTCATTGGTGCGTTCAGGATATATATAAAAACAATCTTGCGGGAAGCTGTTTCGGACATGGTAGAGTGGACTTGGATGTTAAATACCTTCGGATATAACTCAAGAATCACACCCATGTCCCCAGTCATGGATAAGAGTGAGTTCATTGGTGCGTTGACTAAATACACGTCCATAACACGAAGGCGTAAGTATTTAAAAGTAAGGAAAAAATCCGAATTAATCCTCCTCCCCCAACGATTTTGGGTGACCCGCGGGAAGTCGGGGGTTTTTGGGGTGGGGGAGCATATTTAAACTACTCCAACTGACCTGTGTGACCCGCTAATACCTGGCTTTGACCCCCTGGAGAGAGAGAGAGAGAGAGAGAGAGAGAGAGAGAGAGAGAGAGAGAGAGAGAGAGAGAGAGAGAGAGATTTCTTTCATTTAGCACTCGATCCTCCTTTAAAACTCAACCCCTAAGACGGACCATTAAGAACATGATTCCCGCACCTACCGGGTTAAGTTAGGGGTGACCTTAGACTTAGTTCGGTAGATTACGGTAGATTTCCCCTGTTATTTCTGTTTCTAGTAGTATATCTTCATTCGTAAATTTACTTTCTTGGGGGGTCAGAGGGATGGAGGGAGGTCAGGTCAAGCTAGGTCAGGTCAAATTGGGGGTGACCTAAGATTTTGTTCGGTAGATTACGGTAGATTTCCCCTGTTATTTCTGTTTCAAGTAGTATATCTTCATTCATAAATTTTGTCTATTCCAAATTTACTTTCTTGGGTGGGTCAGAGGGAGGTCGGGTCAAGCTAAAGCGAGGTCAGGTCAAGTTGGGGGTGACCTTAGACTTAGTGCGGTAGATTACGGTAGATTTCCTTTATTATTTCTATTATATCTTCATTCATAAATTTAATCCATTCCAAATTTACTTTCATGGGTGGGTCAGAGGGAGGTCAGGTCAAGCTAGGTCAGGTCAAGCGAGGTCAGGTGGTCATTTTAGATTTTCTTTGGCATTTCTGTTATTTATAATTCAACCGTTATTTCTTTGTCGCAATAACACATTCTGTCGCTGATTAATAGTTTCTGCGATAGTTTAGTAGTAGTAGTAGTAGTAGTAGTAGTAGTAGTAGACAGATAGTACAATGACCGAATCTTAACCCAATAGTGATTTACAGGACTATTCATGAACTGGAAACTCTCATAGTAGTAGTAGTAGTAGTAGTAGTAGTAGTAGTAGTAGTAGTAGTAGTAATAGTAGTAATAGTCGTAGTAAGGAGAGGTTGCCAGTTCGTGTATAAAATTTTCGTTCATTCTTATAAATACGCAGAGAGAGAGAGAGAGAGAGAGAGAGAGAGAGAGAGAGAGAGAGAGAGAGAGAGAGAGAGAGAGAGAGAGAGAGAAACACACACCCACACACACACAAACACACCCACACACATACAAACACACCCACACAAACACACACACCCACACACACAGCCCAACCCACTCCCCAAAACAACCCCTTATATTTCACCCCATTTCCCCCCCTTCCCCGCCCCCCCCAGCGTTCCCCTTCCACCCATTCCTCCCCCAGGCCTTCCCCTCCCCTGTGGCACCCTTACCTGAGATGACCAGCGCCTCGTTCGGGCCACAGGTGACAAAACCCCACACCATCTTGGCACACCCTCGTCACGGCCTGGAAATGGCTATAGACGACAGACTCCGGGACGCGGGTCGATGAGTGTTCCACGAGCCTAAAATAGTTTGCTTCTGCGTGTTTTTTTGGGTTTTTTTACCATTGTTTTTTGCTTGTGGGTTAAAGAGGAAGGGTTATACTACCATTAGGGTCATTAGCGTATCCCTGGGAATGGCTATAGATGACAGACTCCGGGACGCGGGTCGATGAGTGTTCCACGAGCCTAAAAGCTATAGCGAGTAGCCTTAAAAGTCTTCACTGTTTGGATATATTTGATTTCTACAAGTCCTTATTATATATACCTACGCCACAGCAGTAAATACGCGTTACGCACCTTCACGTACAGCTTGGTGCCCGATCTGCGCATTACACCCGTCAAGATCACGATGAAGACATGTTCAGGGCGGGCGTACCCAGGTCAGGGGTCAAATTTGCTGAAGGGACATTCTACCGTACTTTAAGACACCATCGCTTGTCACATCAACTACTTCTAAAGGTCAAAGATGGGATGAATTGGGTTTTCATATGTGTTTTTTAAGGTTCACGGTACAGACGAAGGGTCAAACTACCACCAGGGTCATGAAACTACCCCTGGATAGGCCTACAGCTCCTACGAAATGTTTTAAAATACGATCCATCATCTTATCTTTTTCTTTTTAATTTCCTCCTTTCTTTAATTCTTTTCGTTTTCCTCTATTTTCATATCTACATCTTTCTCTATTCCTTCTTTCTCCTTAATTCTCTTCTCTTAATTATTTCTCCTTCAACTTTTTATTTTAATCTTTTACTTTCTACTTTTCTTTCAATCTGTATATAGCTCTACACTTATGAGAAGGTATATAGCTCTACACTTATGAGAAAGTATATATACCTCTACACTTATGAGAGAGTATATACCTCTACACTTATGAGAAGGTATATACCTCTACACTTATGAGAGAGTATATAGCTCTACACTTATGAGAAGGTATATAGCTCTACACTTATGAGAAGGTATATAGCTCTACACTTATGAGAAGGTATATAGCTCTACACTTATGAGAAGGTATATAGCTCTACACTTATGAGAAGGTATATAGCTCTACACTTTATGAGAAGGTATATAGCTCTACACTTATGAGAAGGTATATAGCTCTACACTTTATGAGAAGGTATATAGCTCTACACTTTATGAGAAGGTATACAGCTCTACACTTTATGAGAAGGTATATAGCTCTACACTTTATGAGAAGGTATATAGCTCTACACTTTATGAGAAGGTATATAGCTCTACACTTTATGAGAAGGTATATAGCTCTACACTTATGAGAAGGTATATAGCTAAACAATTATGAGAAGGTATAGCTCTACACTTTATGAGAAGGTATAGCTCTACACTTATGAGAAGGTATATAGCTCTACACTTATGAGAAGGTATATAGCTCTACACACTTTATGAGAAGGTATATAGCTCTACACTTATGAGAAGGTATATAGCTCTACACTTTATGAGAAGGTATATAGCTCTACACTTTATGAGAAGGTATATAGCTCTACACTTATGAGAAGGTATATAGCTCTACACTTTATGAGAAGGTATATAGCTCTACACTTTATGAGAAGGTATATAGCTCTACACTTTATGAGAAGGTATATAGCTCTACACTTTATGAGAAGGTATATAGCTCTACACTTATGAGAAGGTATATAGCTCTACACTTTATGAGAAGGTATATAGCTCTACACTTATGTGAAGGTATAGATCTCTACACTTTATGAGACGGTACATAGCTCTACACTTATGAGAAGGTATATAGCTCACACTTTATGAGAAAGTATATTGCTCTACACTTTATTATCAAGTATATTGCTATTCACTTTATGAGAAGGTATATAGCTCTACACTTTATGAGAAGGTATATAGCTCTACACTTTATGAGAAGGTATATAGCTCTACACTTTATGAGAAGGTATATAGCTCTACACTTATGTGAGAGTATATAGCTCTACACTTTATGAGAAGGTATATAGCTCTACACTTTATGAGAAGGTATATAGCTATACAGTTTATGAGAAGGTATAGCTCTACACTTATGAGAAGGTATATAGCTCTACACTTTATGAGAAGGTATATAGCTCTACACTTATGAGAAGGTATATAGCTCTACACTTTATGAGAGAGTATACAGCTCTACACTTATGAGAAGGTATATAGCTCTACACTTATGAGAGAGTATACAGCTCAACACTTATGAGAAGGTATATAGCTCTACACTTATGAGAAGGTATATAGCTCTACACTTATGAGAAGGTATATAGCTCTACACTTATGAGAAGGTATATAGCTCTACACTTATGAGAAGGTATATAGCTCTACACTTATGAGAAGGTATATAGCTCTACACTTATGAGAAGGTATATAGCTCTACACTTTATGAGAAGGTATATAGCTCTACACTTATGAGAAGGTATATAGCTCTACACTTTATGAGAAGGTATATAGCTCTACACTTTATGAGAAGGTATATAGCTCTACACTTTATGAGAAGGTATATAGCTCTACACTTTATGAGAAGGTATATAGCTCTACACTTATGAGAAGGTATATAGCTCTACACTTATGAGAAGGTATATAGCTCTACACTTTATGAGAAGGTATATAGCTCTACACTTATGAGAAGGTATATAGCTCTACACTTTATGAGAAGGTATATAGCTCTACACTTATGAGAAGGTATATAGCTCTACACTTTATGAGAAGGTATATAGCTCTACACTTTATGAGAAGGTATATAGCTCTACACTTTATGAGAAGGTATATAGCTCTACACTTTATGAGAAGGTATATAGCTCTACACTTTATGAGAAGGTATATAGCTCTACACTTTATGAGAAGGTATATAGCTCTACACTTATGTGAGAGTATATAGCTCTACACTTTATGAGAAGGTATATAGCTCTACACTTTATGAGAAGGTATATAGCTCTACACTTTATGAGAAGGTATATAGCTCTACACTTATGAGAAGGTATATAGCTCTACACTTATGAGAAGGTATATAGCTCTACACTTATGAGAAGGTATATAGCTCTACACTTATGAGAAGGTATATAGCTCTACACTTATGAGAAGGTATATAGCTCTACACTTTATGAGAAGGTATATAGCTCTACACTTTATGAGAAGGTATACAGGTCTACACTTTATGGGAAGGTATATAGCTCTACACTTATGAGAGAGTATACAGCTCTACACTTTATGAGAAGGTATATAGCTCTACACTTTATGAGAAGGTATATAGCTCTACACTTTATGAGAAGGTATATAGCTCTACACTTTATGAGAAGGTATATAGCTCTACACTTATGAGAAGGTATACAGCTCTACACTTATGAGAAGGTATATAGCTCTACACTTATGAGAAGGTATATAGCTCTACACTTTATGAGAAGGTATATAGCTCTACACTTTATGGGAAGGTATATAGCTCTACACTTTATGAGAAGGTATATAGCTCTACACTTTATGAGAAGGTATACAGCTCTACACTTTATGAGAAGGTATATAGCTCTACACTTATGAGAAGGTATATAGCTCTACACTTATGAGAAGGTATATAGCTCTACACTTTATGAGAAGGTATAGCTCTACACTTATGAGAAGGTATAGCTCTACACTTTATGAGAAGGTATATAGCTCTACACTTTATGAGAAGGTATAGCTCTATACTTTATGAGAAGGTATATAGCTCTACACTTTATGAGAAGGTATATAGCTCTACACTTTATGAGAAGGTATATAGCTCTACACTTATGAGAAGGTATATAGCTCTACACTTATGAGAAGGTATATAGCTCTACACTTTATGAGAAGGTATACAGCTCTACACTTTATGAGAAGGTTTATAGCTCTACACTTATGAGAAGGTATATAGCTCTACACTTATGAGAAGGTATATAGCTCTACACTTTATGAGAAGGTATATAGCTCTACACTTTATGAGAAGGTATATAGCTCTACACTTTATGAGAAGGTTTATAGCTCTACACTTTATGAGAAGGTATATAGCTCTTCACTTATGAGAAGGTATATAGCTCTACACTTTATGAGAAGGTATATAGCTCTACACTTATGAGAAGGTATATAGCTCTACACTTTATGAGAAGGTATATAGCTCTACACTTTATGAGAAGGTATATAGCTCTACACTTTATGAGAGAGTATACAGCTCTACACTTATGAGAAGGTATATAGCTCTACACTTTATGGGAAGGTATATAGCTCTACACTTATGAGAAGGTATACAGCTCTACACTTTATGAGAAGGTATATAGCTCTACACTTATGAGAAGGTATATAGCTCTACACTTTATGAGAAGGTATATAGCTCTACACTTATGAGAAGGTATATAGCTCTACACTTATGAGAAGGTATATAGCTCTACACTTATGAGAAGGTATACAGCTCTACACTTATGAGAAGGTATATAGCTCTACACTTATGAGAAGGTATACAGCTCTACACTTATGAGAAGGTATATAGCTCTACACTTATGAGAAGGTATATAGCTCTACACTTATGGGAAGGTATATAGCTCTACACTTTATGAGAAGGTATACAGCTCTACACTTTATGAGAAGGTATATAGCTCTACACTTATGAGAAGGTATATAGCTCTACACTTATGAGAAGGTATATAGCTCTACACTTATGAGAAGGTATATAGCTCTACACTTATGAGAAGGTATATAGCTCTACACTTATGAGAAGGTATATAGCTCTACACTTATGAGAAGTTATATATAGCTCTATACTTTATGAGAAGGTATATAGCTCTACACTTTATGAGAAGGTATATATCTAGACACGTGAAGAGAAGGTATATATCTCACCACTAATGAGAAGGTATATAGCTCTACACTTATGAGGAGGTATATAGCTCTACACTTATGAGAAGGTATATAGCTCTACACTTATGAGAAGGTATATAGCTCTACACTTATGAGAAGGTATATAGCTCTACACTTTATGAGAAGGTATATAGCTCTACACTTTATGAGAAGGTATATAGCTCTACACTTTATGAGAAAGGTATAGCTCACACTTTATGAGAAGGTATATAGCTCTACACTTATGAGAAGGTATATAGCTCTACACTTATGAGAAGGTATATAGCTCTACACTTTATGAGAAGGTATACAGCTCTACACTTTATGAGAAGGTATATAGCTCTACACTTATGAGAAGGTATATAGCTCTACACTTATGAGAAGGTATATAGCTCTACACTTTATGAGAAGGTATATAGCTCTACACTTATGAGAAGGTATATAGCTCTACACTTTATGAGAAGGTATATAGCTCTACACTTATGAGAAGGTATATAGCTCTACACTTATGAGAAGGTATATAGCTCTACACTTATGAGAAGGTAGGTATATAGCTCTACACTTATGAGAAGGTATATAGCTCTACACTTATGAGAAGGTATACAGCTTTACACTTTATGAGAAGGTATATAGCTCTACACTTTATGAGAAGGTATATAGCTCTACACTTATGAGGAGGTATATAGCTCTACACTTATGAGAAGGTATATAGCTCTACACTTATGAGAAGGTATATAGCTCTACACTTATGAGAAGGTATAGCTCTCACACTTATGAGAAGGTAGGTATAGCTCTACACTTATGAGAAGGTATAGCTCTACACTTATGAGAAGGTATATAGCTCTACACTTATGAGAAGGTAGGTATATAGCTCTACACTTATGAGAAGGTATATAGCTCTACACTTATGAGAAGGTATATAGCTCTACACTTATGAGAAGGTAGGTATATAGCTCTACACTTATGAGAAGGTATATAGCTCTACACTTATGAGAAGGTATATAGCTCTACACTTATGAGGAGGTATATAGCTCTACACTTATGAGAAGGTATTTAGCTCTACACTTATGAGAAGGTATATAGCTCTACACTTATGAGAAGGTATATAGCTCTACACTTATGAGGAGGTATATAGCTCTACACTTATGAGAAGGTAGGTATATAGCTCTACACTTATGAGAAGGTATATAGCTCTACACTTTATGAGAAGGTATATAGCTCTACACTTATGAGAAGGTATTTAGCTCTACACTTATGAAAAGGTATATAGCTCTACACTTATGAGAAGGTATACAGCTCTACACTTTATGAGAAGGTATTTAGCTCTACACTTATGAGAAGGTATATAGCTCTACACTTTATGAGAAGGTATATAGCTCTACACTTATGAGAAGGTATATAGCTCTACACTTATGAGAAGGTATATAGCTCTACACTTATGAGAAGGTATATAGCTTTACACTTTATGAGAAGGTATATAGCTCTACACTTATGAGAAGGTATATAGCTCTACACTTATGAGAAGGTATATAGCTCTACACTTTATGAGAAGGTATATAGCTCTACACTTTATGAGAAGGTATATAGCTCTACACTTTATGAGAAGGTATACAGCTCTACACTTATGAGAAGGTATATAGCTCTACACTTATGAGAATGTTTATATCTCTACAATTTATGAGAAGGTATATAGCTCTACACTTTATGAGAAGGTATATAGCTCTACACTTATGAGAAGGTATATAGCTCTACACTTTATGAGAAGGTATATAGCTCTACACTTATGAGAAGGTATATAGCTCTACACTTTATGAGAAGGTATATAGCTCTACACTTATGAGAAGGTATAGCTCTCACACTTATGAGAAGGTATATAGCTCTACACTTATGAGAAGGTATATAGCTCTACACTTATGAGAGAGTATACAGCTCTACACTTATGAGAAGGTATATAGCTCTACACTTATGAGAAGGTATACAGCTCTACACTTATGAGAAGGTAGGCTATATAGCTCTACACTTATGAGAAGGTATATAGCTCTACACTTTATGAGAAGGTATATAGCTCTACACTTTATGAGAAGGTATATAGCTCTACACTTATGAGAAGGAAATTAGCTCTACACTTTATGAGAAGGTATAGCTCTACACTTATGAGAAGGAATATAGCTCAACACTTATGAGAAGGTATATAGCTCTACACTTTATGAGAAGGTATATAGCTCTACACTTATGAGAAGGAATATAGCTCTACACTTATGAGAAGGTATATAGCTCTACACTTATGAGAAGGTATATAGCTCTACACTTTATGAGAAGGTATATAGCTCTACACTTATGAGAAGGTATATAGCTCTACACTTTATGAGAAGGTATATAGCTCTACACTTATGAGAAGGAATATAGCTCTACACTTATGAGAAGGTATATAGCTCTACACTTTATGAGAAGGTATATAGCTCTACACTTATGAGGAGGTATATAGCTCTACACTTATGAGAAGGTATACAGCTCTACACTTATGAGAGAGTA
>NC_066577.1:8200821-8205821 GCF_024679095.1 Eriocheir sinensis
GAGAAATTCACAGATCTTTGCCACACTAACGATACAGATAATTTTAGACCAGAAAAAGACGGTTCTGTGCTAAAGACTTATACTAATTTCTCTGCCACACAAGGAACAAAGAATTTTAAGCCAGAGAGAGATAGTTCTGAGCTAGAGAAATACACAGATCTTTGCCACACTCAAAATACTACCCCCAATTCAAGACCAGAGAGACACAGTTCGGGGCTGGACACATACACTCATCTGTGCCACACTGAAAACAGACCCAGTGGTAGACCAGACAGACACAGCTCGGGGCTAGAATCATACTCACGTCTGTGTCACACCCAAGACACATCCAGTCCACAGAGGTACAGTTCTGGGGTAGAGAAATGCAGTTTAAATCAGTATACCTTCATCTGGGACAAAGACGCAGTTGGCAGGAGTATCTCAGAGCCCGATTGGTACACAGACGCGACACAGAAGTACACCTGTGGGCTAGAGAGGTCAAATTCCAGCCCGGGGAAGTACAGTAGCATTGAGGCACAGAGGGAGGGGAGTGCGGCAGAGAAATTGAGTCTCAGGACACAGATTTTGGCTTCCGCGGTACAGAGGTCGAATTCTACCCTTGAAAAGTACTTCTATGAGGCACAGAAACCGAGGGAAGACACAGAGAAGGGGGCGTTTTCAGCTGTGACACAGAATCTAGGGACAGAGGGGTCGTGGTTATGGGCAACGGAAAGCGATGGTTTGACCACTGGGACACAGAATCTAGGTCTTGGGACAGAGAATTTGGACTTGTGGGCAAAGAAAAGCGATGATTTGACCAGTGTGGCACAGAATTCGACCTCAGGGATGGAGAAATTGATTTTTGAGGCACAGAGCTCAGGTTTTGGGGCCACTGCGACACAGACAGAGGCTTTAGGAGCACAGAAACAAGACGCAACAGACTTTGAGACAGAGAAATTAGACGCTGATACACAGAAATCTAGTTATGTGACACAGACCCAGAGCTTTGATGCACAGAATGGGACAGAGAGAGCACAGACAACACTCACTAACCAATCTAACCTGACATATGCGCCACAGAAATCAAGTTATGTGGCACAGACCCAGGATTTTGATGCACAGAAATTGAGTTTTGCGACACAGCCTCAGAACTCCAATACACAGACCGATACACAGACAACCAGTGACCAATCTAACCCAAAATATGCGTCACAGAAATCCAGTTCCGCGACACAGACCCAAGATACCGATGCACAGAAATTACCTTATGCAACACAGACCCACAGAAATGCACCCCAGGAAGGACCCAGCGCCACAGACACCCTCCCAGACACCACAGACGGCACCACAGATACCCAAGTCTTTGCCACACTGAGATATGGGACTGGGGGATTTGACTTAGAGAATCGAATCGCTTTACTGAACGCCTGTCTCTCTTCTCTCAAGGCGATGGAGGAGGGACTGAAGGAGGAAGGAAGAGGAGGAAGAGGAGAAGAGGAGGAGGAGGAGGAAGAGGAGGAGGAGGAGGAGGGAAGAGGAGATATGGAGGGGAATTTAACGTGTGATTCTCTGTTACAAATTTTTACGAAAGCTGTGAATGTTTTGGGAGAGATTTAGAGAGAGAGAGAGAGAGAGAGAGAGAGAGAGAGAGAGAGAGAGAGAGAGAGAGAGAGAGAGAGAGAGAGAGAGAGAGAGAGAGAGAGAGAGAGAACACAAGATCATAAACACACACACACACACACACACACACACACACACACACACACACAAACACACACACACTAATGTATATGTATGTTTATGTATACCTATAACCTTATGAATATGTATAATAAAATAACCTGATATATACATCCCAATATATGTATAACAATGTGTATGTATATATGTATGTATGTATGTATGTATGTATGTATGTATGTATGTATGTATGTATCTATGTATATCTATGTATGTAAATATATGGTATACACAGAATCCTCATGTATGTATATTCCCATAGCTAACTGACTAATGGGGTGCGTACATGAGGGGGCGCGTTGATTCACTCATCCAAGAGAGAGAGAGAGAGAGAGAGAGAGAGAGAGAGAGAGAGAGAGAGAGAGAGAGAGAGAGAGAGAGAGAGAGAGAGAGAGAGAGAGAGAGAGAGATTTTTCAGGTTCAGGGAAATAATAATAATAATGATTCTCTTCTCTCTCTCTTCTTCTCTCTTCTTCTCTCTCTCCTTCCTTCTCTTCTCTTCCTCTTCCTTCTCTCTCCTTCCTTCCTTCCTTCCTCCCTTCCTTCCTTCCTTCCTTCCTTCCCTTCCCTTCCCTTCCTTTCCCTTCAAGTCCCTTCCATCCCTTCCCTTCCCTTCACTTCCCTTTCCTTCCCTTCAAGTTCCTTCCCTTCCCTTCCCTTCCTTCCTTCCTTCCCTTCAAGTTCCTTCCCTTCCTTCCTTCCTTCCATCCTTCCTTCCCTTCCTTCCTTCCTTCCCTTCAAGTCCCTTCCATCCCTTCCCTTCCCTTCCCTTCCCTTCGCTTCCCTTCCTTTCCCTTCAAGTCCCTTCCCTTCCCTTCCCTTCCCCTCCCTTCCCTTCCTTCCTATATAAACAATCAATTGCTCTTCCTCCTCCTCCTCCTCCTCCTCTTCCTCCTCCTCCTCCTCCTCCTCTTGGTGTTATAATAAAATTTTATCGCTTGACTGAGAATTAAAATAAAAAATAAAGAAATAAAAAAATAAAAAAATATATAATTCCTTGAAAAAATCTTCCTCGCCTCGTGTGTGTGTGTGTGTGTGTGTGTGTGTGTGTGTGTGTGTGTTCGCTAATGATCTCCCAATATTGACTCAAACCACCACGTCCCCGATATACCATTTTATGTTCCGAATTCACCGCCACCACCATCACTACTACTACTACTACTACTATTACTATTACTATTACTACTACTACTACTACTACTACTACTACTACTACTACTACTACTACTACTACTACTACTACTACTACTACTACTACTACTACTACTACTACTACTACTACTACTACCACTACTACTACTACTACTACTACCACTACTACTACTACTACTAATACGACCACTACTACTACTACTACTACTACTACTACTACTACTACTACTACTACTACCATCAATTATTTAAAGAAAACGACGCAGCGAACCATTTTCTTTGGATGGATTACAGGGGTGACTTGTTTACTTAGCAGAGAGAGAGAGAGAGAGAGAGAGAGAGAGAGAGAGAGAGAGAGAGAGAGAGAGAGAGAGAGAGAGAGAGAGAGAGAGAGAGATTGATTACGTGGGCTATGAAGAAAAAAAGAGAAGGAAGAAAGAGAGAGAGAAAGGAAGATACAGAGAATGAAAGAAAATAATAATAATAATAATAATAATAATAATAATAATAATAATAATAATAATAATAATAATAATAATAAAAAGAATATAAAGATAAAGAAAAAGAAATATATTAAAGATAAGAGAGAGAGAGAGAGAGAGAGAGAGAGAGAGAGAGAGAGAGAGAGAGAGAGAGAGAGAGAGAGAGAGAGAGAGAGATAGAGAGTGAGAGAGAGAGAGAGAGAGAGAGAGAGAGAGAGAGAGAGAGAGAACTTTAAAGGTCTTGAAGCACATGTGTATGGAAAAGCTAACATATGTTCACACACACACACACACACACACACACACACACACACACACACACACACACACACACACACACGGTTTAATGAGAGAGAGAGAGAGAGAGAGAGAGAGAGAGAGAGAGAGAGAGAGAGAGAGAGAGAGAGAGAGAGAGAGAGAGAGAGAGAGAGAGAGAGAGAGAGAGAGAGAGAGAGAGAGAGAGAGAGAGAGAGAGAGAGAAAATAAGACGAAAAAGAAGGAAAAGTAGAGAAAAATGAGAGAGAGAGAGAGAGAGAGAGAGAGAGAGAGAGAGAGAGAGAGAGAGAGAGAGAGAGAGAGAGAGAGAGAGAGAGAGAGAGAGAGAGCAAATAAAAAGACGAAAAAGAAGGAAAAGAAGAGAAAATGAGAGAGAGAGAGAGAGAGAGAGAGAGAGAGAGAGAGAGAGAGAGAGAGAGAGAGAGAGAGAGAGAGAGAGAGAGAGAGAGAGAGAGAGAGAGAGAGAGAGAGAGAATATATTGAATAATCAGAAAACCAGCAGATGGATGAGAGGTGAGAGAGAGAGAGAGAGAGAGAGAGAGAGAGAGAGAGAGAGAGAGAGAGAGAGAGAGAGAGAGAGAGAGAGAGAGAGAGAGAGAGAGAGAGAGCATGCTGTCAAGTGGATCTCGCAAACAATACAAAAAAGGGAGCGAGAGGGAGAGAGAGAGAGAGAGAGAGAGAGGGAGAGAGAGAGAGAGAGGGAGGGAGGGAGGGAGGGTGAGAGTTTAAATATCCCTCCCTTATCCTATTAGTTCATTGGCTAATCAAGTGTGTGTGTGTGTGTGTGTGTGTGTGTGTGTGTGTGTGTGTGTGTGAGAGAGAGAGAGAGAGAGAGAGAGATTTTTTAAATAACTCTTTTCTTCCTCTTTTTAAAATCTCTTCTCTCTTTTTACAATCACTCACTCAGTCAATCAATCTATCTATCTATCCATCTATCTATCTATCATGTCGGCGGCTGAGTGGTTAGCGCGCCGGTGTGATGTTTAGGAAGTCCAAAGTTCGATTCCCGCCCGTCGCGATTAACAAGCCGCCAAATTTTGAGTCACCGCCGTGCAGGGATGGATTGTATAGTAGAATTGAATACATCAACTAAAACACATAATCTTGAAGTACGTGTGTGTTGCAGTGTTTCAAAATCATGCAATAGTAACATAATATCAAAGTGTTTAAACATAAGAAATACAAAAGTCATACCAATAGTTATAAGGACGGGAATCCAAGGCCAAATTTTGTTTTTTTGGCTGATGGAAAAAAAATCATCCGTCTCGTTCAATCCCAAAATATCTAACATGGTCCTGAACCGGTATTGTACACGTTCACCCCACGTCATACCAGAGTTGAATACTTAACCTAAAACACATAATCTTGATG
>NC_066577.1:8225821-8228321 GCF_024679095.1 Eriocheir sinensis
GTCAGGGTTAATGGGAGGTCAGGGCAACATTTGGGTAACCTGGCACTCGGCGATGGCTTGAAAATCAGTGTTTCGGTGGGACTCGAACCAAGGGACACGGGTTCACCACGCCCACACGCTGACCGCTCGCCCACCGCCTCCAGTTTTAAGTGAAGGGTTGGTCATTTAATTTCTCCTCATTCTTGTGATTCTCCTCCTCCTCCTCCTCCTCTTCCTTCCTCTCTCTATCTCCTCCTCCTCTTCTTCTGTCTTCTTCTTCCTTCCTATGCCTCCTCCTCCTCCTCCTCCTCCTTGCTTCTCTTCCATTTCCTCCTCTTCCTCCTCTGTCTCTAATTTCTTCATCTCTTCCTTCCTGTCTACACACACACACACACACACACACACACACACACACAGACAGACACACACACACACACACACACACACACACACACACACACACACACACACACACACACACACAGACACACACACACACACACACACACACACACACACACACACACACACACACACACACACACACACAGTATATTAATCGGTTCTTTTCTCCTCTCTCTACACACCAGTTTATCAGGGAGGGAGAGAGAGAGAGGGAGAGCGAGAGAGAGAGAGAAAGGGAGGGAGGGAGGGAGGGACAAAAGACATACACCCTTCATATGCCCGACAATCAATCAATAAAGGGAGGGAAGGGAGGGAAGGGAGGGAGGGAAGGGAGGGAAGGGAGGGAAGGGAGATAATAATAATAAAAAAAAGAATAATTGAATACAAATTACCCGTGTTAATGTACTGGTGGGAGAGAGAGAGAGAGAGAGAGAGAATCACAGAGGTCCATCCCTTTTTTTTCCCTTCCTTTCCTTTCCTTTCCTTTCCTTTCCTTTCCTTTCCCTTCCCTTCCCTGCCCTTCCCTTCCCTTTCCTTCCCTTCCTTTCCTTTCCTTTCCCTTCCCTTCCCTTCCCTTCCTTTCCTTCCCTTTCCTTCCCTTCCCTTCTTCTTCCCTTTCCTTCCCTTCCCTTTCCTTCCCTTCCCTTCTTCTTCCCTTTCCTTCCCTTCCCTTTCCTTCCCTTCCCTTTCCTTCCCTCTTCTTCTCTTCTCCTCCTCCTCCTCATCTTATATTTAGCATTTGTAAGACCCCACCTGGAATACGCCGTTCAGTTCTGGTCACCGAACTATTTCAAAGATCAAGTTTTGCTAGAAAGAACACAGCGACGAGCAACCAAACAAATTCCAGCGCTCCGAAACTTGCCATATGACGAGCGTTTAAAGCGTCTAGATATGTTTTCCCTAAAAAAGCGAAGGATAAGAGGCGACTTAATTGAAGTGTTCAAAATCCTTAATGGATTCGACAATATTAACCCAGATAGTCTATTTCAGAGAGACACCAACACAAGAACACGCAGCAACGGTATGGAGTTAAAGGGAAACCACTGTAACATATTGGCGCGCAAAAGTTTTTTCAGTAATAGAGTCGTCGGTCACTGGAATAGACTCCCACCGTCAGTAGTTAGCGCACAGAGTAACAATAGCTTCAAGTCTTAAAGGGAAACCGATGTTACATATTAGCGCGCAGAAGTTTTTTCAGTAATAGAGTCGTCGGTCACTGGAATAGACTCCCACCGTCAGTAGTTAGCGCACAGGGTATCAATAGCTTCAAGTCTTAAAGGGAAACCGATGTTACATATTGGCGCGCAAAAGTTTTTTCAATAATAGAGTCGTCGGTCACTGGAATAGACTCCCACCGTCAGTAGTTAGCGCACAGGGTATCAATAGCTTCAATAATAGAGTCGTCGGTCACTGGAATAGACTCCCACCGTCAGTAGTTAGCGCAGTTAGTTAGCTTCAAGCCTTCATTGGATAAGTACTTCAGGGATATAAGATTATACTGACCCTTCTTCGCATGTTTTCAGACAGATTGCAGCAAGACGTCAACCTAAATCCATATTATTCTCCCCAACAACCAAGATTGCAAGTAGCGTAATTTAACAAAAGAGTAAAGCAACAGTTAATGTCCGCATGACAGGTGGAGTGAGGCGTGGGTGCAGTAAGGTGACAGGGTACTGGTGCCGTGCCTAGTACCGCCGGTAAAACGAGGATCATGCCTCCACCTGTGCCCCTGAAACTACACCTCACCCATTGTGAGTATTAGGGGGGATTCTGGGGCTGCCCTGCGTAGGCCACTCGTCCTCTTCCAGTCTCCCTGTGTTTCTATGTTCTTATGTTCTTATGTAATGAAGTCATTTTCCCCGACAGCTTAGGTCACCAGTAGTGTAAGTTAAGGGTAGTAATTTCCTCTTATTTCTCTCTTTACCGTAAAATTTCCATGGCCCTTTCTTCCTTAAAGGTACATGATGTTCTCTTCTAACTGTTTCCTGCCGTCACGTTGCCGGAGGGAGAGGTGGGCGGGGAGGAGCCTTCATCTTGTCTGTCCTGCCCTGCCACACGTAGATTACTAGCAGTAGCGGTAGTAAACAGACACCCCCGTCATAGACCGATAGGCCTT
>NC_066577.1:8233321-8235821 GCF_024679095.1 Eriocheir sinensis
AGGTGCTGCAATGAGCCGCACCAGGCGTCGTGTTAATGGCTCCGGCCGCCTCATCGCAACCCACTCAGCCCTAAACTCTAGGTCAAACACAGGTGTTAAACTCGCGGTCTACCGCCGGTCTGCCGCCGGTCTGCTGCTGGTCGTCGGCGGTTGACCGCCAGTGTACCGCCGGTCAGCCGCCGGTATTTTTCGATACCTCCGGTCGACCGGGATCATCTCCGATATTTTTCAAAATTTTGAACTTGACTGGCTGTGGTCGGCTGCGTCTACAGCCATCAGGGGTGACGGGCGGTGCACAGGCGGTTTGCCGCCGACTATCCCGGGGGCGACCGGGACCGGGACCGGGAATGTGTGCGAGCCGCTTAAAACTCCCCCCGTGTTGTCGTGAAGACCACCTGTCAACGCGAGCAATAGACTCTCTCAACGGAGGATCAAAGATGAGCTCCGGGGGCAGCGTGAGTCAGGCAGGATGGCACCGCTGTAAACACCTGCCCGAGGCACAACGGGCTGGGTCCAACCGCCACCAAGAACAAGAAAGACTAACACAGACAGACAGACACGTTAAATAAATGTAGTTTGTCTCTCTCTCTCCCTCTCTCTCTCTCTCTCTCTCTCTCTCTCTCTCTCTCTCTCTCTCTCTCTCTCTCTCTCTCGTAATCTCTCCACTTTTCCCTTTTTCCTCCGCCTCTCACCTCTCCCTTTGTTTCTCTCCCTCCCTCTCTCTCCCTCCCTCCTTCCCTCCTTTCCTCTCATCTTCCAATATAATACCTCCTCTCTCTCTCTCTCTCTCTCTCTCTCTCTCTCTCTCTCTCTCTCTCTCTCTCTCTCTCTCTCTCTCTGAGTCATTTTGTCAACAGTGAGTGGGGAAAAGGAGAGAGAGAAGAAGAGGGGAGAGATGGAGTATGGAGGAAAATAGACAAACAGATAGATAAATTGGGCTGTTAGATCTCTCTCTCTCTCTCTCTCTCTCTCTCTCTCTCTCTCTCTCTCTCTCTCTCTCTCTCTCTCTCTCTATTTCCATTATTGTTATTGTTATTATTTTATTAGGAGAAAGGAAGAGGAAGAGGGAGGAAGGAAGGAAGGAGGAGGAGGAGGAGGAGGAAAAGAGGAAAAAACCGAAAAAACAAATTGAGAGAGAGAGAGACAGAGAGAGAGAGAGAGTTTGTTGTAGCTTAAAAATAATAATAAAAATAATAATAATAATGACTAACTGTATATATTTAATTCTCTCTCTCTCTCTCTCTCTCTCTCTCTCTCTCTCTCTCTCTCTCTCTCTCTCTCTCTCTCTCTCTCTCTCTCTCTCTCTCTCTATTTAATCTTTCCTCTCCACTCTCTCTCTCTCTCTCCTCCTCCTCACTTTCTCTCCTCTCTCTCCCTTCCTTCCCTTCCCATCCCTTCCCTTCCCTTCCCTACCCTAGTGAAAATTAAGAGTAGTTTCACCGAGAACGTGACTTGGGTTATTTCCACGGCACGTTCTCTCTCTCTCTCTCTCTCTCTCTCTCTCTCTCTCTCTCTCTCTCTCTCTCTCTCTCTCTCTCTCTCTCTCTCTCTCTCTCTCTCTCTCTCTCTCTCTCTCTCTCTCTCTTCCGTTTGTCTTATTTAAACCTATTCATTTCTCTCTCTCTCTCTCTCTCTCTCTCTCTCTCTCTCTCTCTCTCTCTCTCTCTCTCTCTCTCTCTCTCTCTCTTCCATCCTTCCTTTCCCTTCTCTCTCCATCTTGAGTTCATCTTATTTAAACCTATTCATACCCCTCTCTCTCTCTCTCTCTCTCTCTCTCTCTCTCTCTCTCTCTCTCTCTCTCTCTCTCTCTCTCTCTCTCTCTCTCTCTCTCTCTCTCTAAGCCTGCTAATATACGGGCAAACAGAGCAGGATTCAGGGCTGATCCAAACTCGAACGGTTTTTGTGGGAGAGAGAGAGAAAGAAGAATACCATAATTCCACGCTGGTCTATAGAACAAAACCACCGAAAAATTAGAGATAGCTCACTTTTCTCTCTCTCTCTCTCTCTCTCTCTCTCTCTCTCTCTCTCTCTCTCTCTCTCTCTCTCTCTCAACAGTAGGTGGAGAGGATTTAAAAAATGAGAGAGAGAAAAGGTTGGAGGAATAGAAGCAGGAGGAGGAGGAGGAGGAGGAGGTGTAAGGAGGAGGAGGAAGAAAAGGAGGAGGAGGAGGAAGAGGAGGAGGAGGAGGAGGAGGAAGAAGAGTAGGAGGAGGAGGAGGAGGAAGAAGAAGAGGAGGAGGAGGAGGAAGAAGAGGAGGAGGAGGAGGAAGAAGAAAAAACGAGAGAGAAGCAAAGTAAAAAATAAAGAGGAGGAGGAGGAAGAGGAGACTGAGGAAGAAAGAAGGAAGGAAGGAGGAGGAAGGAAGGAGGAGGAGGAGGAAGGAAGGAGGAGGAGGAAGGAAGGAAGAAGGAAGGAGGAGGAGGAAGGAAGGAAGGAAGGAAGAAGAGGAGGAAGGAGGAGGAAGGAAGGAAGGAAGGAAATAAGGAAGGAAGGAAGGATG
>NC_066577.1:8260821-8263321 GCF_024679095.1 Eriocheir sinensis
GAGAGAGAGAGAGAGAGAGAGAGAGAGAGAGAGAGAGAGAGAGAGAGAGAGAGAGAGAGAGAGAGAGAGAGAGAGAGAGAGAGAGAGAGAGAGAGAGAGTGGTGATTGGTGTTTAGACATTACACACACACACACACACACACACACACACACACACACACACACACAGGAACTCTACCCACACTATGTACACACAAGGGAAGGGAAGGAAGGAAGGGACGGAAGGAAGGAAGGAAGGAAGGAAGGAAGGAAGGAAGGGGACGGAAGGAAGGAAGGAAGGAAGGAAGGAAGGAAGGGAAGGAAGGACGGAAGGGAAGGAAGGAAGGGAAGGAAGGAAGAAGGAAGGAAGGGAAGCAAGGAAGGAAGGGAAGGGAAGAAAGGAAAGAAGGAAGAAGGAATGGAAGGAAGAAAGGAAGGAAGGAAGGAAGGAAGGGAAAAGAAGGGAAGGGAAGGGAAGGAAGGAAAGAAGAAAGAGAAGGAAAGGAATAAAATAAGGAAGGAAAGGAAGGAAGGAAGGGAAGAGAGAGGAAGGAAGAGAGAGAGAGAGAGAGAGAGAGAGAGAGAGAGAGAGAGAGAGAGAGAGAGAGAGAGAGAGAGAGAGAGAGAGAGAGAGAGAGAGAGAGAGAGAGAGAGAGAGAGAGAGAGAGAGAGAGAGAGAGAGAGAGAGAGAGAGAGAGAGAGAGAGAGAGAGAGAGAGAGAGAGAGAGAGAGAGAGAGACAGGTAGACAATATGCAAATTACTTTCAAAAGGTGAGCAAGAAATTATTTAACGTTAGAGAGAGAGAGAGAGAGAGAGAGAGAGAGAGAGAGAGAGAGAGAGAGAGAGAGAGAGAGAGAGAGAGAGAGAGAGAGAGAGAGAGACAGAGAGAGAGAGAGAGAGAATAAGCAAGGAATGAATGAGAGATAACATCAAAAAAACCGGTTAGAGAGAGAGAGAGAGAGAGAGAGAGAGAGAGAGAGAGAGAGAGAGAGAGAGAGAGAGAGAGAGAGAGAGAGAGAGAGAGAGGGGCAATACACACAACAGCTTCCGACCCAAAATCTCACAAGTTCTCCCTAATTTCTCCTCCTCCTCCTCCTCCTCCTCCTCCTCCTCCTCCTCCTCCTCAACGTCCTCTTCCTCTCTCCCACACGTTCTCTCCATTCCTTCCTCTCTTGGTGTGTGTGTGAAGGAGGAGGAGGAGGAGGAGGAGGAGGAGGAAGAGGAAGGAAAAGAAATATATGATAAGACAGAAAGCAGAAAATTTAATCTCTCTCTCTCTCTCTCTCTCTCATTCTCTTTATTCAATCTTCCTTTCTTTGATAATCTATTTCTCTCTCTCTCTCTCTCTCAGGTAGAAACTCTCAGGTACGTGTTAACTACAAGTACAAATCATGGCCGCCCACACACAATGGTAAGTCACGAGAGAGAGAGAGAGAGAGAGAGAGAGAGAGAGAGAGAGAGAGAGAGAGAGAGAGAGAGAGAGAGAGAGAGAGAGAGAGAGAGAGAGAGAGAGAGAGAGAGAGAGAGAGAGAGAGAATGTATAGTAATAAACAGAGGAGATATTAAAAGAAAGAAAGAAAGAAAGAAAGAAAGAAGGAAAAAATGAAAAAAAATGACGAGAGAGAGAGAGAGAGAGAGAGAGAGAGAGAGAGAGAGAGAGAGAGAGAGACCTACAAGACATCTATCTTCACTTTTTTCTTCCTTTCATCAAGAAGAAAAGAAAGAGGAAGCGGAGGAGGAGGAGGAGGAGGAAGAGGAGGAGGAGGAGGAGGAGGCAGGAAAGCTATGTGGGTGTGGTAGAGGCTGGAGGCAAGTAAACAGGAGGAGGAAGAGGAAGAGGAGGAGGAGGAGGAGGAGGAGGAGGAGGAGGAAGAAGAATGTTGTACCTCACACGGGCTTGATTTTTGGGTGTGAATAAGTCTCTCTCTCTCTCTCTCTCTCATTCTTTCATTCCTTCATTCTCTTTCATTTATTTACTCTCTCTTCTTCTCTCTAGAGAGAGAGAGAGAGAGAGAGAGAGAGAGAGAGAGAGAGAGAGAGAGAGAGAGAGAGAGAGAGAGAGAGAGAGAGAGAGAGAGAGAGAGAGAGAGAGAGAGAGAGAGAGAATAAGTATCAGAGCACCTCTCTCTCTCTCTCTCTCTCTCTCTCTCTCTCTCAGCTGTCACGAAGGACCACAAAGGAATCAAAAGGGAGTCATAACTGTGGCGTGTGTGTGTGTGTGTGTGTGTGTGTGTGTGTGTGTGTGTGTGTGTGTGTGTGTGTGTGTGTGTGTGTGTGTGTGTGTGTGTGTGTGAACGTAAACAGCCTCCCTTTATTAATTATCTCAACAACTCTATCTATCTATCTGTCTATCTATCTAATTATCTATCTGTCTATCTGTCTATCTAATTATCTATCTATCTATCTATCTATCTTTTAATTTGTTACACACATTTTTTCTCTCCCTTCTCTCCTTTTCCCCCCTCCCATTTTCTCTCTCTCTCTCTGTGTGTGTGTTTAAATATATATAGGTCTGGGATG
>NC_066577.1:8273321-8278321 GCF_024679095.1 Eriocheir sinensis
ATTATAGAAGGGAACAGACCCCAGGAGACGGGAAAGCTGGAAAGTTTCGTTTAGTCGGCGCAACATCAGTGGTCATATGCCGGAGAGAGACAGAAGGGGAGGAAATTATAGAAGGGAACAGACCCCAGGAGACGGGAAAGCTGGAAAGTTTCGTTTAGTCGGCGCAACATCTGTGGTCATATGCCGGAGAGAGACAGAAGGGAAGGAATTATAGGAGAAGGGAACAGACCCCAGGAGACGGGAAAGTTGGAAAGTTTCGTTTAGTCGGCGCAACATCTGTGGTCATATGCCGGAGAGAGACAGGAGGGAAGGAATTATAGGAGAAGGGAACAGACCCCAGGAGACGGGACACAACCCCAGATTAATACCTGGTACCCATTCACTGCTGGGTGGACAGGGGCGTAGGATATCGGGAAAGCCGCCCAAATTTTTCCACTCCGCCCGGGGAATCGAACCCGGGCTCTCTTGGTTGTGAGCCGAGTGTGCTAACCATTGCACCACGAAGCCCCCTGTTCCCCCCTTGACCACTAGATGACCCACGGGAGCCTACGCCAGACCGACCACAACATATTTTGAAAGACTGTAGCGCCTGTACCTAAGCAAACCATTTTCTTTTACAACATAGGAGACAGCTCAAGGGCACACAAAAAAGGAAACAATGATAAAAAAAAGCCCGCTACTCGCTGCTCACAAAAAGAATCTAAAGAGGTGGTCGAAAGAGATGTCAATTTCGGGAGGAGAGGTGTCCAGATACCCTTCTCTTGAAAGAGTTCAAGTCGTAGGCAGGAGGAAATACTGAAGAAGGAAGATTGTTAAGTTTACCAGCGTGAGGGATGAAAGAGTGAAGATGCTGGTTAACTCTTGCATAAGGGGTTTGGACAGTATAGGGATGAAAGAGTGAAGATGCTGGTTAACTCTTGCATAAGGGGTTTGGACAGTATAGGGATGAAAGAGTGAAGATGCTGGTTAACTCTTGCATAAGGGGTTTGGACAGTATAGGGATGAAAGAGTGAAGATACTGGTTAACTCTTGCATAAGGGGTTTGGACAGTATAGGGATGAAAGAGTGAAGATGCTGGTTAACTCTTGCATAAGGGTTTTGGACAGTATAGGGATGAAAGAGTGAAGATGCTGGTTAACTCTTGCATAAGGGATTTGGACAGTATAGGGATGAAAGAGTGAAGATGCTGGTTAACTCTTGCGTAAGGGGTTTGGACAGTACAGGGATGAAAGAGTGAAGATGCTGGTTAACTCTTGCATAAGGGATTTGGACAGTATAGGGATGAAAGAGTGAAGATGCTGGTTAACTCTTGCACAAGGGGTTTGGACAGTATAGGGATGAAAGAGTGAAGATGCTGGTTAACTCTTGCATAAGGGGTTTGGACAGTATAGGGATGAAAGAGTGAAGATGCTGGTTAACTCTTGCATAAGGGGTTTGGACAGTATAGGGATGAAAGAGTGAAGATGCTGGTTAACTCTTGCATCAGGGGTTTGGACAGTACAGGGACGGTTGAGCGCCAAACCTAACCACACGCAGAAGACACGCTACGTCTCCTTAGTGGACAGGGATCATTGAGGTAAGACAGACCTTCTTCGTAAAACTGTTTAACTTTGATTGATTGATAAATAAAAACAATATATGGATAATATCGACGAGATACTGAGAAGATTGGACGATATTTACAAGTGCCTGTTTCTCCATTTTGTGATTATCTTTTAACATTTTAACATTTTAACTTTTAGCAAAGAGAAGATGGCGCCACTATAAACACTTGCCTGCGCTACTACTACTACTACTACTACTACTACTACTACTACCACTACTACTACTACTACTACTACTACTACTACTACCACTATTTTCCTTCTCCGTAAAGCAAGGAAAGATATATTACACACTCCCTCCCTCTCTCTCTCTCTCTCTCTCTCCTCCTCTTGTTGACATTGTTAAGGAATAACTTAGGAAGGAAGGAAGGAAGGGAAGGATGAAGGAAGGAAGGAAGGAAGGGATGGGAAGGAAGGAAGGAAGGAAGGGAAGGAAGGGAAGAAGGAAGGAAGGGAAGGAAGGAAGGGAAGGAAGGGAAGGAAGGAAGGGAAGGAAGGAAAAGAAGGAAGGGAAGGAAGGAAGGAAGGGAAGGGAAGGGAAGGGAAGGGAATGGAAGAAGGAGAAGAAGGAGGGAAGGAAAAGAAGGAGATGGGAAGGAGGAATAGGAAGGAGGAGAGAAAGAGGAGAAAGGAAGAGGAGAGGAGGAAGAAAGGCGGAGGAAGAGAGAGAAGATAGAGAGAAGGAGAGGGAAGAGAATAAACGAAAAGAGAGAGAGAGAGAGAGAGAGAGAGAGAGAGAGAGAGAGAGAGAGAGAGAGAGAGAGAGAGAGAGAGAGAGAGAGAGAGAGAGAGAGAGAGAGAGAGAGAGAGAGAGAGAGAGAGAGAGAGAGAGAGAGAGAGAGAGAGAGAGAGAGAGAGAGAGAGAGAGAGAGAGAGAGAGAGATGATTGGTGGAGGTATCAAGTTACCTCCGCCATTTTCTCTCCATCTTCTCTCTCTCTCATTGGAGGAAGCATAATGGTAGTTAGAGAGAGAGAGAGAGAGAGAGAGAGAGAGAGAGAGAGAGAGAGAGAGAGAGAGAGAGAGAGAGAGAGAGAGAGAGAGAGAGAGAGAGAGAGAGAGAGAGAGAGAGAGAGAGAGAGAGAGAGAGAGAGAGAGAGAGAGAGAGAGAGAGAGAAAAGTGATGAAAACATAAGTAAAAATTATAAAAGTGAAGAGAGAGAGAGAGAGAGAGAGAGAGAGAGAGAGAGAGAGAGAGAGAGAGAGAGAGAGAGAGAGGAAAAATAGAGCGAGGAGGGAATTGGGTTGAGGAAAATAGGGGAGGAAGGGAGTGCAACTATTCTCTCTCTCTCTCTGTCTCTGTCTCTCTCTCTCTCTCTCTCTCTCTCTCTCTCTCAGACATAGAAACAGACATACCTCACTTACCTCCCTCTCTCTCTCTCTCTCTCTCTCATGTTGGACCAGGTGTTGCAAGACCTAATGAGGCGTGAGTGTGGCGTACAGGTATGCGTGTGTGTGTGCGTGTGTGTGTGTGTGTGTGCGTGTGTGCGTGTGTGTGTGTGTGTGTGTGTGTGTGTGTGTTTCCCTTAACAAAGAAACAAAGGAACTATAATAATAATAATAATAATAATAATAATAATAATAATAATAAGAAGAAGAAGAAGAAGAAGAAGAAGGAGAAGAAGAAGAGGAGGAGGAGGAGGAGGAGAAAGAAGAAGAATTTTAGATGCAATATTTTCTTTTAAACTTGATATAAATGAGAGAGAGAGAGAGAGAGAGAGAGAGAGAGAGAGAGAGAGAGAGAGAGAGAGAGAGAGAGAGAGAGAGAGAGAGAGAGAGAGAGAGAGAGAGAGAGAGAGAGAGAGAGAGAGAGAGAGAGAGAGAGAGAGAGAGAGAGAGAGAGATCGAAACCGATTTGAGAGAACGAAATAAAGAGAAAGAGGAACTAGAGATAGAGAGAGAGAGAGAGAGAGAGAGAGAGAGAGAGAGAGAGAGAGAGAGAGAGAGAGAGAGAGAAGGAAAACGATTAGAGAGAATGAAATAATGAGAAAGAGGAAATCGAAAGAGAGAGAGAGAGAGAGAGAGAGAGAGAGAGAGAGAGAGAGAGAGAGAGAGAGAGAGAGAGAGAGAGAGAGAGAGAGAGAGAGAGAGGAAGAAAAAGAACGATTAGAGAGAGAGAGAGAGAGAGAGAGAGAGAGAGAGAGAGAGAGAGAGAGAGAGAGAGAGAGAGAGATAATAAAGATAATAATAATAATCAATAATTTTCTTCCCACTCATCTTCCCTTTCACACACTCCCTCCTCCTCCTCCTCCTCCTCCTCCTCCCCCCCGGCCAATCATCGCGCAGTACAGGTGTCAGACTTGTACTAATTGGTGCTTCGTCATGGCGGGGGGCAGAACCTTACCTTACCTTACCTTAATTTACCTTACCTTAATTTACCTTACCTATACATGTGTTGCATTGCCTTACCTGACCTTACCTTAATATTTACATTCACTGACTTCCCTTTCCTTACCTTACCTTAAATAACCTTACCTTACCTTACCTTACCTTACCTAACCTAACCTAACCTAACCTAACCTAGCCTAGCCTTGCCTAACACAACACAACACAACACAACATATATAGCATAACATAACATAACATATATAGCATAACATAACATAGCATATATATATATATAACATAGCATAACATAACATAACATAACATAACATAATATAACATAGCATAGCATAGCATAGCATAGCATAACATAACATAACATAACATAACATAACATAACATAACATAACATAGCATAACATAACATAGCATAGCATAACATAACATAACATAACATAACATAACATAACATAGCATAAACATAACATAACATAACATAACATAACATAACATAACATAACATAACATAACATAACATAACATAACATAACATAACATAACATAACATAGCATAGCATAACATAACATAACATAACATAACATAACATAGCATAACATAACATAGCATAATATAACATAACATAACATAACATAACATTGCTTACCCTAATATTACCATTCCCTTTCCTTGTCCAACCTTGACTTACCTTACCTTACCTTATCTAAATTTACCTTGCATAACCTTACCTAACCTTACCTTACCTTACCTTACCTTACCTAAATTTACCTTGCATAACCTTACCTAACCTTACCTTACCTTACCTAAATTTACCTTGCATAACCTTACCTATCCTAACCTTACCTTACCTAAATTTACCTTGCATAACCTTACCTTACCTAAATTTACCTTGCATAACCTTACCTAACCTTACCTTACCTAAATTTACCTTGCATAACCTTACCTAACCTTACCTTACCTAAATTTACCTTGCATAACCTTACCTAACCTTACCTTACCTTACCTAAATTTACCTTGCATAACCTTACCTAACCTTACCTTACCTTACCTAAA
>NC_066577.1:8288321-8293321 GCF_024679095.1 Eriocheir sinensis
TGAACCAGGAAATTCATATATGCTTCCGTTGATTTATACGCTATCATGTGTTTGATCTTGACCCAGAAAATTCATATATGCTTCCTTACTAATGAGACTTTCTATACAACAAAGTGAGGTCATTCTTTGTTGATTTATACCATAAGGTGCTGGCTATCATATGTTTGAAGATACCCTAAACTTAACCTAACATAACCTAACAAAACCCAAAACAGTCACTATAGGCCTTGACCCAGGAAATTCATATATGCTTCCTTACTAATGGGACTTTCTATACAAAAAAGTGAGGTCATTCTTTGTTGATTTATATTACTAATGAGGCTTTCTATACAACAAAGTGAGGTCATTCTTTGTTGATCTATACCCTAAGGTGCTGGCTATCATGTGTTTGAAGATACCCTAAACTTAACCTAACATAACCTAACAAAACCCAAAACAGTCACTATAGGCCTTGACCCAGGAAATTCATATATGCTTCCTTAGTAATGAGACTTTCTATACAACAAAGTGAGGTCATTCTTTGTTGATTTATACCATAAGGTGCTGGCTATCATGTATTTGAAGATACCCTAAACTTAACCTAACATAACCTAACAAAACCCAAAACAGTCACTATAGGCCTTGACCCAGGAAATTCATATATGCTTCCTTACTAATGAGACTTTCTATACAACAAAGTGAGGTCATTCTTTGTTGATTTATACCATAAGGTGCTGGCTATCATGTGTTTGAAGATACCCTAAACTTAACCTAACATAACCTATCAAAACCCAAAACAGTCTTGACCCAGGAAATTCATATATGCTTCCTTACTAATGAGACTTTCTATACAACAAAGTGAGGTCATTCTTTGTTGATTTATACCATAAGGTGCTGGCTATCATGTGTTTGAAGATGCCCTAAACTTAACCTAACATAACCTAGCAAAACCCAAAACAGTTACTACAAGTCTTGACCCAGAAAATTCATATATGCTTCCTTACTAATGAGACTTTCTATACAACAAAGTGAGGTCATTCTTTGTTGATTTATACCCTAAGGTGCTGGCTATCATGTGTTTGAAGATACCCTAAACTTAACCTAACATAACCTAACAAAACCCAATACAGTCTTGACCCAGAAAATTCATATATGCTTCCTTACTAATGAGACTTTCTATACAACAAAGTGAGGTCATTCTTTGTTGATTTATACAATAAGGTGCTGGCTATCATGTGTTTGAAGATGCCCTAAACTTAACCTAACATAACCTAACAAAACCCAAAACAGTCACTATAGGCCTTGACCCAGGAAATTCATATATGCTTCCTTACTAATGAGACTTTCTATACAAAAAAGTGTTTGAAGAAGGAAATTCATATATGCTTCCTTGCTAATGAGACTTTCTATACAAAAAAGTGAGGTCATTCTTTGTTGATTTATACCCTAAGGTGCTGGCTATCATGTGTTTGAAGATACCCTAAACTTAACCTAACATAACCTAACAAAACCCAAAACAGTCTTGACCCAGGAAATTCATATATGCTTCCTTACTAATGAGACTTTCTATACAACAAAGTGAGGTCATTCTTTGTTGATATATACCATAAGGTGCTGGCTATCATGTGTTTGAAGATACCCTAAACTTAACCTAACATAACCTAACAAAACCCAAAACAGTCACTATAGGCCTTAACCCAGGAAATTCATATATGCTTCCTTACTAATGGGACTTTCTATACAAAAAAGTGAGGTCATTCTTTGTTGATTTATACCATAAGGTGCTGGCTATCATGTGTTTGAAGATACCCTAAACTTAACCTAACATAACCTAACAAAACCCAAAACTGTCTTGACCCAGGAAATTCATATATGCATCCTTACTAATGAGACTTTCTATACAACAAAGTGAGGTCATTCTTTGTTGATTTATACCATAAGGTGCTGGCTATCATGTGTTTGAAGATACCCTAAACTTAACCTAACATAACCTAACAAAACCCAAAACTGTCTTGACCCAGAAAATTCATATATGCTTCCTTACTAATGAGACTTTCTATACAACAAAGTGAGGTCATTCTTTGTTGATTTATACCATAAGGTGCTGGCTATCATGTGTTTGAAGATACCCTAAACTTAACCTAACATAACCTAACAAAACCCAAAACAGTCTTGATCCAGGAAATTCATATATGCTTCCATACTAATGAGACTTTCTATACAACAAAGTGAGGTCAGTCTTTGTTGATTTATACCATAAGGTGCTGGCTATCATGAGTTTGAAGATGCCCTAAACTTAACCTAACATAACCTAACAAAACCCAAAACAGTCTTGACCCAGAAAATTCATATATGCTTCCTTACTAATGAAACTTTCTATACAACAAAGTGAGGTCATTCTTTGTTGATTTATACCATAAGGTGCTGGCTATCATGTGTTTGAAGATACCCTAAACTTAACCTAACATAACCTAACAAAACCCAAAACTGTCTTGACCCAGGAAATTCATATATGCTTCCTTACTAACGAGACTTTCTATACAACAAAGTGAGGTCATTCTTTGTTGATTTATACCATAAGGTGCTGGCTATCATGTGTTTGAAGATACCCTAAACTTAACCTAACATAACTTAACAAAACCCTAAACAGTCACTATAGGCCTTGACCCAGGAAATTCATATATGCTTCCTTACTAACGAGACTTTCTATACAACAAAGTGAGGTCATTCTTTGTTGATATACACCATAATGTGCTGGCTATCATGTGTTTGAAGATACCCTAAACTTAACCTAACATAACCTAACAAAACCCAAAACAATCACTATAGGCCTTGACCCAGGAAATTCATATATGCTTCCTTGCTAATGAGACTTTCTATACAACAAAGTGAGGTCATTCTTTGTTGATATATACCATAAGGTGCTGGCTATCATGTGTTTGAAGATGCCCTAAACTTAACCTACCATAACCTAACAAAACCCAAAACAGTCTTGACCCAGAAAATTCATATATGCTTCCATACTAATGAGACTTTCTATACAACAAAGTGAGGTCATTCTTTGTTGATATATACCATAAGGTGCTGGCTATCATGTGTTTGAAGATACCCTAAACTTAACCAAACATAACCTAGCAAAACCCAAAACAGTTACTACAAGTCTTGACCCAGAAAATTCATATATGCTTCCTTACTAATGAGACTTTCTATACAACAAAGTGAGGTCAGTCTTTGTTGATTTATACCATAAGGTGCTGGCTATCATGAGTTTGAAGATGCCCTAAACTTAACCTAACATAACCTAACAAAACACAAAACAGTCTTGACCCACAAAATTCATATATGCTTCCTTACTAATGAGACTTTCTATACAACAAAGTGAGGTCATTCTTTGTTGATTTATACCATAAGGTGCTGGCTATCATGTGTTTGAAGATACCCTAAACTTAACCTAACATAACTTAACAAAACCCTAAACAGTCACTATAGGCCTTGACCCAGGAAATTCATATATGCTTCCTTACTAATGAGACTTTCTATACAACAAAGTGAGGTCAGTCTTTGTTGATTTATACCATAAGGTGCTGGCTATCATGTGTTTGAAGATGCCCTAAACATAATCCCTGATACCAATATATATTTTGGGGGGCATGGGCAGTGAGAGAGAGAGAGAGAGAGAGAGAGAGAGAGAGAGAGAGAGAGATGAATAGTAGCATCTGCCTCTTACAAAACACACACACACACACACACACACACACAAACACACACACACACACACACACACACACACACAATGCCTATCTATTTATCTATCTATCTATCTCTTTATTATCCTATTGATTATAAACTCTCTCTCTCTCTCTCTCTCTCTCTCTAATGTTATCAATCAAGACAAGAGTTCTTCAGAGCACTTGAGGATAACTGTTTGTGTGTTTGTTTGTGTGTGTGTGTGTGTGTGTGTGTGTGTGTGTGTGTGTGTGTGTGTGTGTGTTTGTTCTCTGCGGTGAAACAATGACCCGGTGTTTTTTTTTGTTCTCTCTCTCTCTCTCTCTCTCTCTCTCTCTCTCTCTCTCTCTCTCAAAATAAAAATAACAAGGGAGGAAAAACCGATGAGGGGAAAAGTTAGAGAGCGAGAGCGAGAGCGAGAGAGAGAGAGAGGAAAAAACAGTATGAGAAAAAAAAACATTCATCTCCCTCTCCTTCTCTCTCTCTCTCTCTCTCTCTCTTCTCCGTAGGATCTAATGAAATGCAAACTTGCCCTTATTGTAAAGAGAATGGGGGGGAGGAGAGGGGAGAGAGAGAGAGAGAGAGAGAGAGAGAGAGAGAGAGAGAGAGAGAGAGAGAGAGAGAATTGATCAGCTAAGTTCTGTCTATTTGATATATAATTTTCCACACCACCACCACCACCACCACCACCACCACCAATGTACACTATCTCTATGCTCACCACCACCACCACCACCACCACAACCACCACCAGAAGCCATGAATCACCACCAAACACCAAAGTTTATTGCTAACCGCAGGACATTTCACTATATAACTTTTAACGCATTAATACTTATGAAAATCCAACACTTCTAATTCCTTCTAACTCAATTTATCCCCCCCCAAAAATACTAGACACATAGAACTGTTAATATATATACCGAATAGACTGTCAAACTGAATGAACTGTTGATGTATGCTAAAAACTGTTGATAGCGTCTGAAAATCCAATGTTTATGACCACGTTCCAAAATTTGAATCAATACTGTTAAAATCCAACACTTCTAATTCCTTCTAACTCCACCCCCCCAAAAATACTAGACACATAGAACTGTTAATATATATACCGAATAGACTGTCAAACTGAATGAACTGTTGATGTATGCTAAAAACTGTTGATAGCGTCTGAAAATTCAATGTTTATGACCGCGTTCCAAAATTTGTATAAAAAAAAAACTTATGCTATAGAGATTAAACAAGAGAGACACAATAAAATTTCGACCAATCTTTAACAACCATCAAATTTAGACCGA
>NC_066577.1:8328460-8350960 GCF_024679095.1 Eriocheir sinensis
CCACTAAGAGAGTGTAGTGCCCGCGCGTGAGTGTTGCGTGCGTGCGTGCGTGCGTGCCGGCAGTGCCGTTGTGCCGGCGCCATGTTGTCGCAGAAGCTGTACGGGGAGAGCATGACGCCCATGACGACGGGCGCGGGCGCCGTGTCGCCCATGTCGCAGAGCACGTACGGCATGAACTCCATGAACTCCATGAACTCCATGATGGGCATGTCCTCCTACCAGCAGCGCCTGCCGCCCAACATGGACTTCCCCTCCTCCATGGGCGGCATCGGCGCCATGACCATGGGCGGCCAGTGCATGAGCCCCGGCATGACGGGCATGGGCGCCTTCCCGCCCATGAACACGTCCACCATGCAGCAGATGAACGGCATGAGCGGCTGCATGGGCGGCATGGGCAGCATGGGCGGCATGAACCAGATGGTGCACGGGTACGGCCGCGAGCTGCAGGAGCCCGACTCGCCCGTGTCCTCGGCGCTGCAGCGGGCGCGGCAGGACAAGACGTACCGCCGCTCGTACACGCACGCCAAGCCGCCGTACTCGTACATCTCGCTGATCACCATGTCCATCCAGAACGCGCCCAACAAGATGGTGACGCTCTCGGAGATCTACCAGTTCATCATGGACCTGTTCCCCTACTACCGCCAGAACCAGCAGCGCTGGCAGAACTCCATCAGGCACTCGCTGTCCTTCAACGACTGCTTCGTCAAGATCCCGCGCACGCCCGACAAGCCCGGCAAGGGCTCCTTCTGGTCCCTGCACCCAGACTCCGGGAACATGTTCGAGAACGGGTGTTACCTGCGGCGCCAGAAGCGGTTCAAGTGCGAGAAGAAGGAGCAGCAGCGCCAGACCAAGAGCACCACGCCCACGCCCGGCGGCCACGGCGGCCACGGCGGCGGGCACACGCCCAAGGCCGAGCACGGCCCTGACGACCACGACGGCAAGATGGACGGCGGCCTGGCCTCGCCGCCCCACGGCGGCCACCACGGCCACGGGGGCCCGCCGCCCCCCTCCGACCCCGTGTCCGGCATGACGCAGCTGCTGGAGGCCGCCACCAAGCTGGAGCCGCCCGAGCCCAGCGCCGGCGGCGGCTACCAGATGCCGCCCTCCGCCGAGCACCAGCACCACCAGGCCGCGGCGGCGGCGGCGGCGGCGGCGGCGGCCCAGCAGGCGGCGGCGGCAGCCCAGCACGGGGATCAGCAGCAGCAGCAACAACAGCACCAGCAGCACCAGCAGCAGCAGCAGCAGCAGCAACAACAGCAGCAGCAGCAGCAGGCGGCGGCGGCGGCCCACCTGGCGGCCCACGACCTGCACGCCGCCGCCGCCGCGCCGCCGCTGCACCCGTCCCTGCTGAAGGAGTACACGGCCTCGGCCTACCTGAAGGACTACTCCAAGGACTACGGCGCCTACCTCAAGGACTACGGCGGCCACCTCAAGGACTACGGCGACCCCCTTAAGAACTACCCGGCGCCCGCGCACCCCTTCAGCATCACCTCCATCATCGCCGCCGAGAACAAGGACTCCTACGGCGGCTACCTCAGCCCCCTGCCGCCCGCCGCGCCGCCACCCTCCACGGGCGCCGCCACGCCCAGCCACCACGCCATGGCCGACCACGGCGGCTACTACCCGCCGCCGCTCTACCACCACACCACCACCTCCCTCTGATGAGGCGGCCGCGGCGGGCACGCGCCCCCGTGAACACGCCTGCCGCCCCCGCCGCCGCCGCCGCCGCCGCCGCCCGCCGCCCGCCCGTCTGTCTGCCGTGTGCCTGCCGTGTGCGTGCGTGCGTGCGTGCGTGCCTGGCCCTCCGCAGCACACCACCAGTCACCCGCCCCTCACGCCCCGGACCACCGCCCCCCCGCCCCCCGAGGGAAGACTCCAGTGTTGTGCTTTTTTTGTATTTATTTATACATTACTTGATAACGAAGACTTCATGTCGCACGACGCCTGCTGTGCGTGCGTGCGTGCGTGCGTGCGTGCGTGAGTGTGTGTGTACCCAGACATGACATGACGGCATTATACGTGTGTGCGTGTGTGCGTGTGCGTGTGTGTGTATGTATGTGCGTGCAGGCCGTTGTACAGTATTATGATTACCCATCTCCCGCTCTCTCTTTTGATAGACGTATCTTTCACACACACACACACACACACACACACACACACACACACACACTATATATATGTACATGTCAAGCTATATATGTGTCCCTTAATAACATAGCGTACCAGGCGTCATTCTATGTGGCGCATGGAACACTGTGTTACTAAGTGCCTCATATAGACACACACACACACACACACACACACACACACACACACTATATATATATATATGTACATGGCAATCTACATATGAGGTCCCTGATAACATAGCGTACCAAGGGTCATTCTATGTGGCGCATGGAACACTATGTCACTAAGAGCTTCATATATACACACACACACACACGCGTTGTACCTCAAGGAAGAATTTAATATATGCTATTTTTGTAAGACTACAGATCCACTCTTTCTTATGACCTTTGACCCCTTCTATTATTACTATTATTATTATTATTATTATTATTATTATTGTTATTATTATTATTATTATTGGTTGGGTTATCATCATCATCATCATTATAATTATTAGAGATGACGGAAGAGTATTAGCTATCTCTTGTGTGTGTGTGTGTGTGTGTGTGTGTGTGTGTGTGTGTGTGTGTGTGTGTGTGTGTGTGTGTTGGTAATGCGATGCGAGTCTCAGGGTTTATGGAATGAGAGTTGGAGAAGGAGGAGGAGGAGGAGGAAGAGGAGGAGGAGGAGGAAGACGAGGAGGAGGAAAGGCAAAATCCAGGTATATATAGTTAACGAGTTCAGAACAGGTATGGCTCACCGACACACACACACACACACACACACACACACACACACACACACACACACACACACGCTGGAAGTTTTTTTTTTCTCTAACTTCACGATAAAAACCCAGAGAGAGAGAGAGAGAGAGAGAGAGAGAGAGAGAGAGAGAGAGAGAGAGAGAGAGAGGGGAGATAAGAGGGAAGGATGGAAGTGAGGTCATGTCTGTGTGTGTGTCAGAGAGAGAGAGAGAGAGAGAGAGAGAGAGAGAGAGAGAGAGAGAGAGAGAGAGACTTATCACACACACGCAACGAATTTTTAGACGCAGAAAAATAAAGAAAAAAATAAAGAAAAATACAAATAAATTAAAAAAACAAGAAGAAGAGAAAGAAAAGAAAAAGAAAACAACAGAAAATTCAATAATAATAATAATAATAATAATAATAATAATAATAATAATAATAATAATAATAATAACAATATCTGCAATACATACCCTTCTTTGTACCTGTGTAAATCTGAAACAATATATATTTACCTACAAGTTAATGAAGCCTTTGAAATTTACACCTTTGGAAATCAACTTCACCTGGGTAATTAAGAGAGAATTGGAACCTTCTATAACAATACTAACGATTCTAATACCTTATACCTGTTGAGAGAGTACTTAAACCCCTTACCTGGAGATATAGAGGGAATTAGATACTTCTAAAACAATTCTGATACCGTTTACCTGTTGAGAGAGCAATTAAACCCCTTACCTGGAGATATAGAGGGAGTTAGATACTTCTAAAACAATTCTGATACCGTTTACCTGTTGAGAGAGCAATTATAACCCTTACCTGGAGATATAGAGGGAGTTAGATACTTCTAAAACAATTCTGATACCGTTTACCTGTTGAGAGAGCAATTAGAACCCTTACCTGGGGACTTAAAGAGCATTGGAACCTATAACAATTCTAATGATTCTGATACCGTTTACCTGTTGAGAGAGCAATTAAACCCCTTACCTGGAGATATAGAGGGAATTAGATACTTCTAAAACAATTCTGATACCGTTTACCTGTTGAGAGAGCAATTAGAACCCTTACCTGGGGATTTTAAGAGCATTGGAACCTTTAACAATTCTGATGATTCTAATACCGTTTACCTGTCGAGAGAGCAATTAGAACCCTTACCTGGGGACTTAGAGAGAATTGGATCCTTCTATAACTCTGCTAATGATTCTAATACCTTTACCTGTTGAGAGAGTAATTAAAACCCTTACCTGGAAATCTAAAGAGTATTGGAACCTTTTAAAAATTCTAATGATACTGAATACCTTTTAACTCTTGAAACTCCTAATTGAAAGCGCTTACCTGAAGGCGATTCTAATACTATACTAATATTTCTACCTGTTGAAACTCTAATTAGAACCTATTTTGGGGGTCTAGAGAGAGGATTGGAACCTATTATAACATCAGTACTAACAATAACAATAATGCCCTTTTATACGTTTTGAAACTCTAATTGTAGTCTTGGAACCTTTAGTTGGGGGTCTGAAGAGGATTGGAACCTTCTATAAACAGCGGTACTAACAATGGGAACACTAACAGTCTCTTCTAAGCTATTCGTTATATAGATTTCGTTATAACAAGACTTTACCTGTTGAGAGTCTAATTAGGAGTGTTTACCTGAGACAGTGTTACGGGCATAGAGGTCGTCTGAGAAGGCTTTGGTAGAGGTTGTGTGTGTGGGTATTTCCAGGGGTAGTTTTATGGCCCTGGTGGTAGTGTGACCCTTCCTCTGTACCGTGAACCTAAGAAACACACATATTTGACAAGGCTTTCGTGGGAGTTTCGGGTATTTCCAGGGATAGTTTTATGGCCCTGGTGGTAGTGTGACCCTTCCTCTATACCGTGAATCTAAGAAACACACATTTGACAAGGCGTTCGTGGGAGTTGTGCAATTTCCAGAGGTAGTTTCATGACCCCGGTGGTAGTGTGACCCTTCCTCTGTACCGTGAACCTAAGAAACACACATATTTGACAAGGCTTTCGTGGGAGTTGTGGTCATTTCCAGGGATAGTTTTATGACCCTGGTGGTAGTGTGACCCTTCCTCTGTACCGTGAATCTAAGAAACGCACATTTGACAAGGCTTTCGTGGGAGTTGTGCAATATCCAGAGGTAGTTTTATGACCCTGGTGGTAGTGTGACCCTTCCTCTGTACCGTGAACCTAAAGAAACACACATTAGAACCCGACTGATCTAGGAAAACGTCTAAGCAAACATCTCTTATACTCAGACAGCTCAAAAACTCCCTCCGCTAACATATCCCTTGACCACAGAGACTAAATCAAGTTCTCGTAGACTCGGGCGGCTTCTAACAGCGCTTAAGCCTTAGAACACAGTCGCTAGAATATCCAACACGCGCTGAGTTCAATGTGGACACCTTTGCCCTTCTCCTCTTCCTGTCTTTCCCTGAACTGTCTTAATTTCTCTGTATTATTTCCTTGTGTTTTCTGTCTAAATATATCTTGGGTGCTGTCTCTTCTAATCTCAAAGCAGTGGACCTTCCCTTTCCCTTCCCTTCCCTTCCCTTCCTTTAATTTCTCTCTGCATTATTTCCTTGTATTTTCTGTCTAAATATATCTTGGGTGCTGTCTCTCCTAATCTCAAAGCAGTGGACCTTCCCTTCCCTTCCCTTCCCTTCCCTTCCCTTTCCTTTCCTTTCCTTCCCTTCCCTTCCCTCCCTTCCCTTCCCTTCCCTTCCCTTCCCTTTCCTTTCCTTTCCTTTCCTTTCCTTCCCTTCCCTTCCCTTCCCTTCCCTTCCTCCACGCAGCCTTCCTCAACCCAGTCTCAGTGCCGGGAGTGTTAGAACCTTGTCATGGAGTGCCGATATGTGGGTGTATCTTGCGTGAGTCTTGTGATGGAGGTGAAGTTCTTAAGTTCTTATAAACGCGTGATTTGTCAACAGCGCTGAAACATTCTAACACAGCCCCGGAAATGACACCTCTTTTAGCGATCTGTCTTGCCGGAACAGTGTCTCGGGGTCAAATTTTCGCTATTGTTTTTGTGTGTCCTTTGAGCTGGTTCCCTTGCTGATAGATCGCGTGAGACTTGTGAGTGAGCGTCTATTTGAGGTGGTCAGCTGGAGGGGTGTGAATATAGGGTTTTGAGGGGAAGATTAAGGGTGTGTTTGTGACTCTGCGTATGTTAGAAGCAGAGATATATACCAGGATTAGCGTATAGATTGTGTGTGCGTGTTTGTGTGTGTTTGTGAATATTGGGTTTGAGAGAGAGAGAGGTGAGGTTTCGCGTGGGATAGGTGTGTGTGTGTGTGTGTGTGTGTGTGTGTGTGTGTGTGTTAAGCGAGGAGAGATATGCGCGTTAGAACTTAAATATATGTGTGTCAATATTAAGCTTTAGGGAGAAATGTGGGGTTGAGCTTGGAAAGATGTGTGTGTGTGTGTGTGTGTGTGTGTGTGTGTGTGTGTGATACGGGAATTTGAGGAGAGAGAAGGAAGCTTTTGAGGAGATATATGAACGTTTGTAGTGGAAGCTGCGGTGTTGTGAACGTTTGTATGTGTAAACCGCGGTGTTATGAACGTTTTGCATGGGGGAAACTGCATGCGGGGTTTAACGTAGAGAGATATAAAGGTTTGTGACTACCCCCGGAGAATTAAGGGAGATAGAGAGCGTTATTGAGGAGAAATATATACGCAAATTTGTGACTGGAATACGCGAGTTTTAATATACATGGAAATTTGTTTGAGAGAGGAGATACGGAAATTGTTAGGTGAGAAATAAACGCTTGTGACTACCCCCGGAGATTAAGGAAGATGAAGAGCGTTATTGAGGAGAAAGATATACGCAAATTTGTGACTGGAATACGCGAGTTTTAATATACATGAAAATTTGTTTGAGAGAGAAGAAAAGTGTTAGAGAAATACATGAAGATTAGAAATAAATGTCTGTCAGTACCCCCGGAGATTAACGAAGATAGAGAGCGTTATTGAGGAGAAATATATACGCAAATTTGTGACTGGAATACGCGAGTTTTAATATATATGGAAATTTGTTTGAGAGAGGAGATACGGAAATTGTTAGGTGAGAAATAAACGCTTGTGACTACCCCCGGAGATTAAGGAAGATGAAGAGCGTTATTGAGGAGAAAGATATACGCAAATTTGTGACGGAATACGCGAGTTTTAATATATATGGAAATTTGTTTGAGAGAGGAGATACGGAAATTGTTAGGTGAGAAATAAACGCTTGTGACTACCCCCGGAGATTAAGGAAGATGAAGAGCGTTATTGAGGAGAAATATATACGCAAATTTGTGACTGGAATACGCGAGTTTTAATATACATGAAAATTTGTTTGAGAGATAAGAAAAGAGTTAGAGAAATACATGAAGGTTATAAATAAATGTCTGTCAGTACCCCCGGAGATTAAGGAAGATGAAGAGCGTTGTAGAGGAGAAAGATATACGCAAATTTGTGACTGAAATACGCGAGTTTTAATATACAGGAAAATTTGTTTGAGAGAAGAGATACGTGTTAATGAAGATAAATTATACGAAGATTAGAGATGAAAATATAAGGTTTTGCGTTGAGAGATGATTCGGGCAGGGAAGATTTACCGTTATTGATATATAAGATCCCCCGCGTAATAAGAATTTACCGACATATTTATAACGTGAATTTAGCGAAACCGTAGAGCTGTGATTATGTGAATTCGTTACAGCGCGGGGCTCATACACCAACGTAGAACATCTGTTATAGCGAATCTCTTTACTCTAATCGTTTGAATATATAGATTTCGTAATAACACTAATTCCCGATGCCGCAGAGTTCTGATGCGTTCATTGCACAGCGGGAGTCAGACCAATTTAGAACGTTTTTACAGCGAACATGTTATTTAAGCGTTATTAAGAGAACATTTTATAGCGAACAAGTTATTTTTTTAAGCGTTATTAAGAGAACATTTTACAGCGAACAAGTTATTTTTTTTAAGCGCTTCGTTATAAGGATTTCGTAATAACAGCGGAACTCACCCCGACTTAGAATCTATTACAGCGAAAGTTTATTATTTTAAGTGCATCGTTATAAAAAATTCGCTATAACAAGACTTTACGTAAAACTTAACATTTGCGAGTATATAATTTTGCTATAGCGGAATGCGTATACCAACTTAAAATTTATTTCAGCGAAACTTTATCATTATTTTAAGTGCTTCGTTATAAGGATTTCGCTATAACAAGACTTTACGTAAAACTTAACATTTGCGAGTATATAATTTTGCTATATCGGAAGGCTTATACCAACTTAAAATCTATTACAGCGAAACTTTATCATTATTTTAAGCGATTCGTTATAAGGATTTCGTTATAACAAGACTTTACGGAAAACTTAACTTTTGCGAGTATATATATAATTTTGCTATATCGGAATGCGTATACCAACTTAAAATCTATTACAGCGAAACTTTATCATTATTTTAAGCGATTCGTTATTAGGATTTCGCTATAACAAGACTTTACGGAAAACTCAACATTTGCGAGTATATAATTTTGCTATATCGGAATGCGTATACCAACTTAAAATCTATTACAGCGAAACTTTATCATTATTTTAAGCGCTTCGTTATAAGGATTTCGCTATAACAAGACTTTACGGAAAACTCAACATTTGCGAGTATATAATTTTGCTATAGCGGAATGCGTATACCAACTTAGAATCTATTACAGCGAAACTTTGTAATAATTCTAAGCGCTTCGTTATAAGGATTTCGTTATAACAAGGCTTTACCGTACACGAATTAACTCTAACAACATAACTTCGCTATACCGGAATCCAAACCAGCTCAGAACCACTTCGTTATAGACAGTTCGTTATAAGCATTCCCCTTGTCAAGCAAAACTCATGGTATCCAGCAATTCGTCTCCTATAATTCCTTCCCCTTCTGTCTCTCTCCGGCATATGACCACAGATGTTGCGCCGACTAAACGAAACTTTCCAACTTTCCCGTCTCCTGGGGTCTGTTCCCTTCTCCTATAATTCCTTCCCCTTCTGTCTCTCTCCGGCATATGACCACAGATGTTGCGCCGACTAAACGAAACTTTCCAACTTTCCCGTCTCCTGGGGTCTGTTCCCGTCTCCTATAATTTCTTCCCCTTCTGTCTCTCTCCGGCATATGACCACAGATGTTGCGCCGACTAAACGAAACTTTCCAACTTTCCCGTCTCCTGGGGTCTGTTCCCTTCTCCTATAATTCCTTCCCCTTCTGTCTCTCTCCGGCATGACCACAGATGTTGCGCCGACTAAACGAAACTTTCCAACTTTCCCGTCTCCTGGGGTCTGTTCCCTTCTATAATTCCTTCCCCTTCTGTCTCTCTCCGGCATATGACCACAGATGTTGCGCCGACTAAACGAAACTTTCTCTACGCTAAACACCGCATACCTTATATATACAAATCTCATACGACTTATAATGAAGGTGATTACACAACAGGAACCAGAATCTATCACAGCGGATCTTACCAGTGTCTCATTATAAAGATATCTTAATAACGTGAACTTACTGAAACCAATAATGTCTGGGGCTATATGATTTTACTAAACCCGAAACCTTGTCAAACGAAGCTATCACGAACTGGTACCCACGCTTTTACATCAGTTATCAATATTAAACCCCGCTAAGCATTTACATCGGCACCATTTGGATAGTTTACCCGCGTTAGTCTGAGCGCTGTTAAACCATTGCAAATCTGGGCTTATCTCTCTCTTGTCGGCGCCGCGGGATGCTGGGCCGCGCGGGTACTGACAACACGCATGCAGGTTTGAATTCATCGGTGTTACATGCCTTCACTTTTTCTCCTCTCCCGCTAAAAGTAATTGGGTTAGGAGACTTTACCTTGGTGTGGTGTTAGAGGAAGGGTCTGGCTAGGTGTGGTTAAGTGGAGGAAGGTGGAGGTTGGCCAGTGACGGAGATAGAGTGGATTAAGCGGGAGAGAACCGGAGATTAAAATATTGACGTGCTTAACTTTTTCCACTCTCCCGCTAAAAGTAAATTGGTTAGGAGACTATACCTTGCTGTGGTGTTAGGGGAAGGGTCTGGCTAGGTGTGGTTAAGTGGAGGAAGGTGGAGGTTGACCAGTGACGGAGATAGAGTGGATTAAGCGGGAGAGAACCGGAGATTAAAATATTGAGATGCTTAACTTTTTCCACTCTTCCGCTAAAAGTAATTGAGTTAGGAGACTATACCTTGGTGTGGTGTTAGAGGAAGGGTCTGGCTAGGTGTGGTTAAGTGGAGAAAGGTGGAGGTGGACCAGTGACGGAGATAGAGTGGATTAAGCGGGAGAGAACCGGAGATTAAAATATTGAGATGCTTAACTTTTTCCACTCTTCCGCTAAAAGTAATTGAGTTAGGAGACTATACCTTGGTGTGGTGTTAGAGGAAGGGTCTGGCTAGGTGTGGCTAAGTGGAGGAAGGTGGAGGTGGACCAGCGACGGAGATAGGCGAGTCACATTTTAATTCGATGTTAACTTTTCACGAATCTTTTTGCCTCGAGAATTTGCAAGTGGTTTTTCCAATCTCGCTCAATTCGGGATGCTGTGTTATCTCTCTCGCTATGCTTTATGCTTATACGGGAGTGACTTAGCGAGATAAACTAAGGATGTTGCAAGCTAATAGCAATCCTCACAGAATTAGCGAGACACGTGACACTAACATATGACATAGCGATCCTGTGTGTTATCTCCCTCGCTATGCTTTATGCTTATACGGGAGTGACTTAGCGAGATAAACTAAGGATGTTGTAAGCTAATAGCAATCCTCACAGAATTAGCGAGACACGTGACACTAACATATGACATAGCGATCCTGTTAATCTATGCTGTGTGTATGTAATCGCTGTTAATATCTATACCCGGGGAGACAAAACACAATCACGCAATCAATATCAGGGAAATATTATCATAGAAATCACTGATACCAGATGATATGGCCCAATGGTGTGTTGCGCGCTGTTACCATACGCGCGCATCATCAATAATAATAATAATAATAATAATAATAATAATAATAATAATAATAATGGATTAAGTAGATCGCAAATGAAATAACTGTATGGGTATTTCCAGGGGTAGTTTTATGACCCTGGTGGTAGTGTGACCCTTCCTCTGTACCGTGAACCTAAAGAAAACACATTTGACAAGGCTATCGTGGGAGTTTTAAGGATTTCCAAGGGTAGTTTTAAGACCCTGGTGGTAGAGTGACCTTTCCTCTGTACCGTGAACCTAAAGAAACACACATTTGACAAGGCTATCGTGGGAGTTTTAAGGATTTCCAGGGGTAGTTTTAAGACCCTGGTGGTAGTGTGACCCTTCCTCTGTACCGTGAACCTAAAGAAACACACATTTGACAAGGCTTTCGTGGGAGTTGTGGGCATTTCCAGGGGTAGTTTCATGACCCTGGTGATAGTGTGACCCTTCCTCTGTACCGTGAACCTAAAGAAACACACATTTGACAAGGCTTTCGTGGGAGTTGTGGGCATTTCCAGGGGTAGTTTTAAGACCCTGGTGGTAGTGTGACCCTTCCTCTGTACCGTGAACCTAAAGAAAACACATTTGACAAGGCTATCGTGGGAGTTTTAAGGATTTCCAAGGGTAGTTTTAAGACCCTGGTGGTAGAGTGACCTTTCCTCTGTACCGTGAACCTTCAGAAACACACATTTGACAAGGCTTTCGTAGGAGTTGTGGGCATTTCCAGGGATAGTTTTAAGACCCTGGTGGTAGTGTGACCCTTCCTCTGTACCGTGAACCTACAGAAACACACATTTGGCAAGGCTTTCGTGGGAGCTGTGGGCATTTCCAGGGATAGTTTTAAGACCCTGGTGGTAGTGTGACCCTTCCTCTGTACCGTGAACCTAAAGAAACACACATATGACAAGGCTCTCGTAGGATAATCTCTGTTTGTTTCGATAATTTTATTCTGGTTATTAAAAAGCCTCTCGGTATTGTGTGAAGCTTATATATCTTTGCCTATAAATATATCACATGCAGGTAATTCGTGGATATTCTCTTTGTTTCGATAATTTTATACTTGTCATGCAAAAGCCTCGGTATTGTGTAAAGCTTCTCTCTCTCTCTCTCTCTCTCTCTCTCTCTCTCTCTCTCTCTCTCTCTCTCTCTCTCTCTCTCTCTCTCTCTCTCTCTCTATCTCTATCTCGGTCACCCCACACACGTCATCCCATCCATGAAGATAAAACAAAGCTATATCTCCTCTCTCTCTCTCTCTCTCTCTCTCTCTCTCTCTCTCTCTCTCTCTCTCTCTCTCTCTCTCTCTCTCTCTCTCTCTCTCTCTCTCTCTCTCTCTCTCTCTCTCTCTATCTCGGTCACCCCACACACGTCATCCCATCCGTTAAGATAAAAAATCTCGATCTCTCTCTCTCTCTCTCTCTCTATCTATCTATCTATCTATCTCGGTCACCCCACACACGTCATCCCATCCATGAAGATAAAACAAGGCTATCTCTCTCTCTCTCTCTCTCTCTCTCTCTCTCTCTCTCTCTCTCTCAAAATGGAAAAAAATCATATCACTTTTCCTCCCTTTAAATGTTATCTCTCATCTCATCTCACTCTCACTCAGCGTCATTGGCTCGGAGATAACATGACAGTCTTAAGATAACGCAGCATCCCCTCACAGCATCCATAAGTGCAGTCTTGTTACCTGGTTATCTGTTGCTTGAAGGTGTGCTCAGACGCTTCAGCCCCTCACCTCAAGTATTTCCAATGGTTAAAAATGAGATCAGTCGGGTTCTAATGTGTGTTTCCTTAGGTTCACGGTACAGAGGAAGGGTCACACTACCACCAGGGTCATAACGCTACCCCTGAAATTGCTTACAACTCCCACGAAAGCCTTGTCAAATGTGTGTTTCTGTAGGTTCATGGTACAGAGGAAGGGTCACACTACCACCAGGGTCTTGAAACTACCCCTGGAAATGCCCACAGCTCCCACGACATCCTTGTTAAATGTGTGTTTCTTTAGGTTCACGGTACAGAGGAAGGGTCAGTCTACCATCAGGGTCATGGCGCTACCCCTGAAATTGCTTACAACTCCCACGAAAGCCTTGTCAAATGTGTGTTTCCTTAGGTTCATGGTACAGAGGAAGGGTCAGTCTATCATCAGGGTCATAACGCTACCTCTGGAAATGCCTACAACTCCCACGAAAGCCTTGTTAAATGTGTGTTTCTTTAGGTTCATGGTACAGAGGAAGGGTCACACTACCACCAGGGTCATGACGCTACCCCTGAAATTGCTTACAACTCCCACGAAAGCCTTGTCAAATGTGTGTTTCCTTAGGTTCACGGTACAGAGGAAGGGTCAGTCTATCACCAGGGTCATAACGCTACCCCTGAAATTGCTTACAACTCCCACGAAAGCCTTGTTAAATGTGTGTTTCTTTAGGTTCACGGTACAGAGGAAGGGTCAGTCTATCACCAGGGTCATAACGCTACCCCTGAAATTGCTTACAACTCCCACGAAAGCCTTGTCAAATGTGTGTTTCTTTAGGTTCACGGTACAGCAGAAGGGTCACACTACCACCAGGGTCATAACGCTACCCCTGGAAATGCTCATAACTCCCACGAAAGCCTTGCCAAATAAGTGTTTCTTTAGGTTCACGGTACAGCAGAAGGGTCAGTCTACCACCAGGGTCATAAAACTACCCCTGGAAATGCTCACAACTCCCACGAAAGCCTTGTCAAATGTGTGTCTCTTTAGGTTCACGGTACAGAGGAAGGGTCACACTACCACCAGGGTCTTAAAACTACCCCTGGAAATGCTCACAACTCCTACGAAAGCCTTGTCAAATGTGTGTTTCTTTAGGTTCATGGTACAGAGGAAGGGTCACACTACCACCAGGGTCATAAAACTACCCCTGGAAATGCTCACAACTCCCACGAAAGCCTTGTCAAATGTGTGTTTCTTTAGGTTCACGGTACAGAGGAAGGGTCACACTACCACCAGGGTCATAAAACTACCCCTGGAAATGCTCATAACTCCCACGAAAGCCTTGTCAAATGTGTTTCTTTAGGTTCACGGTACAGAGGAAGGGTCACACTACCACCAGGGTCTTGAAACTACCCCTGGAAATGCCCACAGCTCCCACGACATCCTTGTTAAATGTATGTTTCTTTAGGTTCACGGTACAGAGGAAGGGTCACACTATCACCAGGGTCATAAAACTACCCCTGGAAATGCTTACAACTCCTACGAAAGCCTTGTCAAATGTGTGTTTCTTTAGGTTCACGGTACAGCAGATGGGTCACATTACCACCAGGGTCATGAAACTACCCCTGGAAATGCTTACAACACCTACGAAAGCCTTGTCAGATGTGTGTGTTTTAGGTTCGCGGTACAGAGGAAGGGTCACACTACCACCAGGGTCATAAAACTACCCCTGGAAATGCTCATAACTCCCACGAAAGCCTTGTCAAATGTGTGTTTCTTTAGGTTCACGGTACAGCAGAAGGGTCACACTACCACCAGGGTCATGAAACTACCCCTGGAAATGCTTACAACTCCTACGAAAGCTTTGTCAAATGTGTGTGTTTTAGGGTCACGGTACAGAGGAAGGGTCACACTACCACCAGGGTCATGAAACTACCCCTGGAAATGCTCACAATTCCTACGAAAGTCTCGTCAAATGTGTTTCTTCAGGTTCATGGCACAACAGAAGGGTCACACTACCACCAGGGTCTTAAAACTACCCCTGGAAATGCTCACAACTCCTACGAAAGCCTTGTCAAATGTGTGTTTCTTTAGGTTCACGGTACAGAGGAAGGGTCACACTACCACCAGGGTCTTAAAACTACCCCTGGAAATGCTCACAACTCCTACGAAAGCCTTGTCAAACGTGTGTTTCTTTAGGTTCATGGTACAGAGGAAGGGTCAGTCTACCACCAGGGTCTTAAAACTACCCCTGGAAATGCTCACAACTCCTACGAAAGCCTTGTCAAATGTGTGTCTCTTTAGGTTCACGGTACAACAGAAGGGTCAGTCTACCACCAGGGTCTTAAAACTACCCCTGGAAATGCTCACAACTCCTACTAGGTTCACGGTACAGAGGAAGGGTCACACTACCACCAGGGTCTTAAAACTACCCCTGGAAATGCTCACAACTCCTACGAAAGCCCTGCCAAATGTGTGTTTCCTCAGGTTCACGGTACAGCAGTATAGAGTGGTCGGTTAGCGCTCTATAGGTTGTGAGGTCCTGGTGAGCGGAGGGGCGCTGAGCCAATCGTGCGGTGTGACCTGTCCGCGGCCTGGCTCGAGGGGGCTTTAAATATCTAATGACGGGTTGTGTGTAGGCAAAGAACAGTAATTAGGCGTGCTAGTAATATTAACAACATCCATTACTGGCTTTTGTTATACGTGAAGAGCGGGAAGGAGTGGGGGGGATTTTAACGAAGTCTATCTACCTTGTGTGTGTGGGCGAGGGGCGGGAGATTAAGTGTTGGTAAGAGGTACAGAATCTTGTGTTTGTTAGGAAGGATTGCGGTTCAGAGTAGCGTTTATGTTAATTATACGATATACTTTTGTTATACGTGAAGAACCTGTAGTTAAGACCATCGGTAATAGGTCTTGAATCTTGTGTTTGTTAGGAAGGATTGCGGTTCAGAGTAGCGTTTATGTTAATTATACGATATACTTTTGTTATACGTGAAGAACCTGTAGTTAAGACCATCGGTAATAGGTCTTGAATCTTGTGTTTGTTAGGAAGGATTGCGGTTCAGAATAGCGCTAATGTTAACTATACGACATACTTTTGTTATACGTGAAGAACCTGTAGTTAAGACCATCGGTAATAGGTCTTGAATCTTGTGTTTGTTAGGAAGGATTGCGGTTCAGAATAGCGCTAATGTTAACTATACGACATACTTTTGTTATACGTGAAGAGCCTGAATTTAAGACCGTCGGTAATAGGTTCAGAATCTTGTGTTTGTAAGGGAAGGATTGGATTTAAGAGTTATACGTGAAGAGCTTGAATTTAAGACCGTCGGTAATAGGTCTTGAATCTTGTGTTTGTAAGGAAGGATTGCATTTAAGAGTTATACGTGAAGAGCTTGAATTTAAGACCGTCGGTAATAGGTACAGAATCTTGTGTTTGTAAGGAAGGATTGCATTTAAGAGTTATACGTGAAGAGCTTGTAGTTAAGACCGTCGGTAATAGGTACAGAATCTTGTGTTTGTAAGGAAGGATTGCATTTAAGAGTTATACGTGAAGAGCCTGAATTTAAGACCGTCGGTAATAGGTCTTGAATCTTGTGTTTTTAAGGAAGGATTGCATTTAAGAGTTATACGTGAAGAGCTTGAATTTAAGACCGTCGGTAAAAGGTCTTGAATCTTGTGTTTGTAAGGAAGGATTGCATTTAAGAGTTATACGTGAAGAGCCTGAATTTAAGACCGTCGGTAATAGGTCTTGAATCTTGTGTTTGTAAGGAAGGATTGCATTTAAGAGTTATACGTGAAGAGCTTGAATTTAAGACCGTCGGTAATAGGTCTTGAATCTTGTGTTTGTAAGGAAGGATTGCATTTAAGAGTTATACGTGAAGAGCTTGAATTTAAGACCGTCGGTAATAGGTCTTGAATCTTGTGTTTGTAAGGGAACGATTGCGGTTCAGAGTATTACGTGAAGAGCTTGAATTTAAGACCGTCGGTAATAGGTCTTGAATCTTGTGTTTGTAAGGAAGGATTGCGGTTCAGAGTTATACGTGAAGAGCTTGAATTTAAGACCGTCGGTAATAGGTCTTGAATCTTGTGTTTGTAAGGAAGGATTGCAGTTCAGAGTAACGCTTATGTTAACTATACAACATACCTTTTGTTATACGTTTAGAGCTTGAAGTTAGGAGTATACCGCTAATATTAACTACGTCTATTAATATACTTCTTGTTTATTGATGAAGTATAGCTATGAGAGGCGAAAGGATGGAGAACGCAAGGAGAGTTGGGGTCATATTAACACATATTAAAATCACACAGCATCAGTTATACGCGTGGAGATAAACAGATTCGCAGACACAGCATCTTATCACAGCATCCCATAGAAATAGCTTCACCATCTCTCTCTCTGTGCGTCACCACCAGAGTCATGAAATTACCCCTGGAAATGCGTATGGAAGCCTTGTTAAATATGTGAGCTTGCTAGACGAAATGTATACAGATTATGACACTTAAGTTAATATCAAGTTCGTCTGTTAAGAAACCCAAAATAATTTAATAGGTGTGAATTCCAAACAGCCTCCGTCTAACACTTGATATATACGGTACTGGTTACTTGTTCAGAGGTATCACAAATCAGTATAGAACTTCATATTAAAAGTTCTAATAATATCAACTGTGTCTATAATGTTCTGAAGGAGTGAGTCTCTTTTCCTACATATTAAAAGTCACAATAATACAACTCTGTCTATAATGTTCTGAAGGAGTGAGTCTCTTTTCCTACATATTAAAAGTCACAATAATACAACTGTGTCTATTAGAAGCATTGAACACTCATATTCTGAAGGAGTGAGTCTCTTTTCCTACATATTAAAAGTCACAATAATACAACTGTGTCTATTAGAAGCATTGAACACTCATATTCTGAAGGAGTGAGTCTCTTTTCCTACATATTAAAAGTCACAATAATATCAACTGTGTCTATAAGAAGCATTGAACACTCATATTCTGAAGGAGTGAGTCTCTTTTCCTACATATCAAAAGTCACAATAATACAACTGTGTCTATAAGAAGCATTGAACACTCATATTCTGAAGGAGTGAGTCTCTTTTCCTACATATTAAAAGTCTTAATAATATCAACTGTGTCTATAAGAAGCATTGAAGATTAATATACTGAAGTAGCGAGTCTCTTATGCTATAGCTGATATCCCAACGATGTATTGAAAGAAAGAAAAAGAATATATTAAGGAAAATTAAATTACTTAAATGCGTATACAAAATAGTTAATATGGAGATTGGAAAAGATATATAGTACTCTCTCTCTCTCTCTCTCTCTCTCTCTCTCTCTCTCTCTCTCTCTCTCTCTCTCTCTCTCTCTCTCTCTCTCTCTCTCTCTCTCTCTCTCTCTCTCTCTCTCTCTCTCTCTATCTATCTTTCTCTCTCCATTCCTCCTTCCCTCCATTTTCCTCCAATTCCTTTCCTCTCCCTACTTTCCTCCTTCCTCCGTCTTCTTTTCCTTACTCTCTCTCTCTCTCTCTCTCTCTCTCCCTCTCTCTCTCTCCCTCTCTCTCTCTCTCTCTCTCTCTCTCTCTCTCTCTCTCTCTCCCTCTCTCTCTCTCTCGCAGCATCAGAGGCCGGCCGTGATTTATCCCATGAATTTCCCAGCATCCCTCGGGCTCTCTTTAATCCGGGCTGAAGGGAGATTAGCGACCTCATCTCCCGACTCATCTCCCGCAGTCGTTGGGGAGGAGGAGGAGGAGGAGGAGGAGGAGGAGGAGAAGTTATAATACGTCGGGTAACGCTTTTCAAGGGAGAGATAGAGAGAGAGAATGGAGGAAAGAGGGAGGGAAGGAGGCAAGGGAGGGAGAGGTTTATAGGAGGGAAGGTTATGTCGGAAGGGGGCTTACAGCTGTGTACGTGTGTGTGTGTGTGTGTGTGTGTGTGTGTGTGTGTGTGTGTGTGTGTGTGGTAGCGGGGAAGTGATTGAAAATTATTACTACTACTACTACTACTACTACTACTACTACTACTACTACTACTACTACTACTATGACAATCAGCAAACTATATATTTAACAGAAACTAAGACTACTATTACTACAACTATTATTATTATTATTATTATTATTATTATTATTATTATTATTATTATTATTATTATTATTATTATTATTATTATTATTATTATTATCGAAAACACAGCATAACGCATTTCACCAGAGACATTCACGCGCTTCACAAATTACAAAGTTAGCGAAAATATGATAGTGAATCGGGTTTAAATTGTTTACATGAATTTTAACGACTATCGGTAATAATGATTTGAATCTAACTTAATACCACTTTTAATCTCTGTTCTTGACCCACAAACAAAAATCTAATAGTTTTTCATTTATATTCAAGAAGAGGTTGGATAAATTCATGGATCTGGGATTATTAACTATTTTTTTGGGGTAACAGTTTTGAATATAACTTAATACCACTTTTAATCTCTGTTCTTGACCCACAAACAAAATCTAATACCAGGTAAAGTTTTTCATTTATATTCAAGAAGAGGTTGGATAAATTCATGGATCTGGGATTATTAACACAATAATTTTTGGGTAATATTTTCAATTCTAACTTAATACCACTTTTAATCTCTGTTCTTGACCCACAAACAAAATCTAATACCAGGTAAAGTTTTTCATTTATATTCAAGAAGAGGTTGGATAAATTCATGGATCTGGGATTATCTACTGAATATTTTTTGGGTAATATTTTAATTTCTAACTTAATACCACTTTTAATCTCTGTTCTTGACCCACAAACAAAATCTAATACCAGGTAAAGTTTTTCATTTATATTCAAGAAGAGGTTGGATAAATTCATGGATCTGGGATTATGAACTGAATATTTTTTGGGTAATATTTTAATTTCTAACTTAATACCACTTTTAATCTCTGTTCTTGACCCACAAACAAAATCTAATACCAGGTAAAGTTTTTCATTTATATTCAAGAAGAGGTTGGATAAAATCATGGATCTGGGATTACCAACTGAATATTTTTTGGGTAATATTTTAATTTCTAACTTAATACAACTTTTAATCGCTGTTCTTGACCCACAAACAAAATCTAATACCAGGTAAAGTTTTTCATATATATTCAAGAAGAGGTTGGATAAATTCATGGATCTGGGATTATCAACTGAATATTTTTTGGGTAATATTTTAATTTCTAACTTAATACCACTTTTAATCTCTGTTCTTGACCCACAAACAAAATCTAATACCAGGTAAAGTTTTTCATTTATATTCAAGAAGAGGTTGGATAAATTCATGGATCTGGGATTATTAACACAATATTTTTTTTCCTTGCTAACGGTTTGAATCTAACTTAATATCTCTTTTATTTTCTTCTAAACTGAGTCCGCCGATATTTTTACTGATCGTCGTTAAAATTCATGTAAACAATTTAAATCTAACTCACTATTTTTTTTTTCGCTGAACTTTGTAATTTGTGAGACATGTTGTGCTGTGTTTGACGATAATAATAATAATAATAATAATAATAATAATAATAATAATAATAATGAAAAACAATATATATTCATCCACAATAATATTAATAACACTATCCAAGACCCCGGGAATTTATATACGAGAATTCAACACGTACAAAAATCCCCGTTGAATCATCTCCACACAGGTAAATTCCTCCGTACCTGGTGTTAATTAAGGACGAAATAGGAGTTATGGAAGGGAGGCAGGAAGAGAATCGGACCCCTTAATCTATATACGAGAATTCAACACGTACAAAAATCCCCGTTGAATCATCTCCACACAGGTAAATTCCTCCGTACCTGGTGTTAATTAAGGACGAATTCGGAGTTATGGAAGGAAGGAAGGAAGAGAAACGGGGAGATAGAGGAAGGAGAGAAAATATACTGAGAATGTAGGAGGAAGAGGAGAGGAAGGAAGGAAGGAAAAAAGGAAAACAAGAAGAGAAAAATAAATTAAAAAGAGATATTTCCAGGGTATTTACTCTCACTCCCAAACAACCCCGGGGATTTATATATACGAGAATTCAACACGTGCAAAAATCCCCGTTGAACCATCTCCACACAGGTAAATTCCTCCGTACCTGGCGTTAATTAAGGACGAATTCGGAGTTATGGAAGGAAGGAAGGAAGAGAAACGGGGAGATAGAGGAAGGAGAGAAAATATACTGAGAATGTAGGAGGAAGAAGAGAGGAAGGAAGGAAGGAAAAAAGGAAAACAAGAAGAGAAAATGAAAAAAAAGAGATATTTCTAGGCTATTTACACTTTCACTCCCAAACAACCCCCGGGAATTTTTATATACGAGAATTCAACACGTACAAAAATCCCCGTTGAATCATCTCCACACAGGTAAATTCCTCCGTACCTGGTGTTAATTAAGTACGAAATAGGAGTTATGGAAGAAAGGAAGGAAGAGAAACGGGAGATAGAGGAAGGAGAGAAAATATACTGAGAATGTAGGAGGAAGAAGAGAGGAAGGAAGGAAGGAAAAAAGGAAAAAAATAAAAATAAAAATAAAAGAGATATTTACAAACTATTTACACTTTCACTCCCAAACAACCCCGGCGATTTATATATCCGAGAATTCAACACGTACAAAAATCCCCGTTGAATCATCTCCACACAGGTAAATTCCTCCATACCTGGCTCTAATTACCCTAATGGCGCCCCGTGTTTACCGTCCCTATCGACCGAGGAAACCCTAGCAGGGCCATCATGGGTATTAAACGCTGGGAGGCACCATTTAAATTCCCCTTGACTATATAAAATGTTCGTGTGTGTGCGGTAGTGTGACGGAGATGAACACCGAGGCCGTAGAAATGCTGTAGAATTTATCATGGGAATTTATAATGGACATTGAAACCCGGGGAATATGTATCTTAGTTAAATTCCCCGAAAATTCCTGGAGTTTTCAATGCATAAATTCCGCTAACATTCTAATTTCAAGATACATTTTGTCATAATTCCCGATAATTCTTGGATTCCAGGAGCTATATTTGTTTTTTTGCGGTGTGACGGAGGTGTACGCTGAGGCCACGCGTAGTGTTTATCATATCTATCTGTCGGGGAAGCCTTGAGAATGCTGTTTGTTGGGGTGTGACGGAGGTATGCGCTGAGGCAACGCGTAGTGTTTATCATATCCTTAAGAATGCTGTCTGCTAGGGTGTGACGGAGGTGTGCGCTGAGACCACGCGTAGTGTTTGTCATATCCTTAAGAATGCTGTCTGCTAGGGTGTGACGGAGGTGTGCGCTGAGACCACGCGTAGTGTTTGTCATATCCTTAAGAATGCTGTCTGCTAGGGTGTGACGGAGGTGTGCGCTGAGACCACGCGTAGTGTTTGTCATATCCTTAAGAATGCTGTTTGTTGGGGTGTGACGGAGGTGTGCGCTGAGACCACGCGTAGTGTTTGTCATATCCTTAAGAACGCTGTATGTTGGGGTGTGATGGAGGTGTGCGCTGAGACCACGCGTAGTGTTTGTCATATCCTTAAGAATGCTGTCTGCTAGGGTGTGACGGAGGTGTGCGCTGAGACCACGCGTAGTGTTTGTCATATCCTTAAGAATGCTGTTTGTTGGAGTGTGACGGAGGTGTGCGCTGAGACCACGCGTAGTGTTTATCATATCTATTGGTCGGGGAACCTTAACACTGCTACCAAGGAAATTCATTAAGGGGAGACACCCATTAGGTTCCAATTGACTAGATAATGTCCATGTAATAATTGTAATGTATCGGAGGTGAGCTTTGAGGCCGCGTGCAGCTATATCGTATGCTTATAACTATATATTCATTGGCGGTAATCTTGTGTTGATAGCTTGTTTTTTTTTTGTTTATCGGGAAAGACAGAATTTTTGGGGTCGTTAGAATTTGATATAACAGCGAATGGGTTCAAAAATGCCGCCCTATCTAATACT
>NC_066577.1:8363460-8370960 GCF_024679095.1 Eriocheir sinensis
TACATGATTCTCGCTTCGTTGTTAATATGTTTTCCCTTCTTTTCCGATTTGCATACATGATTTTCTCTTTTTTTTTTTGTTTCCTTTTTTCCAATTTGCAACATACAGTATAGTTTCAATGTTACTTGCTTTATGAATTCTACGTTTTGCATACATGATTTTCGCTTCATTGTTAATATATTCCTTTTTTTCCAACTTGCGACAATTAGTATACTTTTCCCGTTGCTTCCTTCATCAATTTACATTTTGCATACATGATTTTCGCTTCATTGTTAATATATTTTACTTTTTTTTCCAACTTGCGACAATTAGTATACTTTTCCCGTTGCTTTCTTAATTAATTCTACATTTTGCATACATGATTTTCGCTTCATTGCTAATATTCTTTACTTTCTTTTCCAACTTGCGACAATTAATATACTTTTCCAATTGCTTCCTTTATCAATTTACATTTTGCATACATGATTTTCGCTTCATTGTTAATATATTTTCCTTTCTTTTCCAACTTGCAACAATTAGTATACTTTTCCCGTTGCTTTCTTAATTAATTCTACATTTTGCATACATGATTTTCGCTTCATTGTTAATATATTCCTTTTTTTCCAACTTGCGACAATTAGTATACTTTCCCTATTGCTTCCTTCATCAATTTACATTTTGCATACATGATTTTCTCTTCCTTGTCAATATATTCCTTTTTTTCCAACTTGCGACAATTAGTATACTTTCCCTATTGCTTCCTTCATCAATTTACATTTTGCATACATGATTTTCGCTTCCCTGCTAATATTCTTTACTTTCTTTTCCAACTTGCGACAATTAGTATACTTTTCCCGTTGCTTTCTTTATGAATTTACATTTTGCATACATGATTTTCGCTTCCCTGCTAATATTCTTTACTTTCTTTTCCAACTTGCAACATACAGTAACTTTTCAATGTTCCTGTCTTTATGAATTCAAAGTCCCCCTCCATATATAGTTTCCTCTATAATTTCAGCCCCTCCCAGCATACATCATTTCCCCTTTGTTGTTGTTATTATTATTTTCATTTTATTTTCCGTTCTTCTCAGGTGACGAGCTCTGCCAGCGTCGTAGCGGTAAGTACTACACCCAAGACCTTGTAAGGCCCCAAACACACGACTTTCTACCACACGAGCGGTTTTTCACATCCCACTCGGATTAAGTTTACATTGACTCTTTTGGGTGCGGTCACACGAGGCCGCACCCTGCCTCTTAACTTACAAAGGCACAGAGGTCACTTACAGAGGTCACTTACAGAGGTTAGTTACTTTTCTCTTAATTTACATAGGCACAGAGGTCACTTACAGAGGTCACTTACAGAGGTCAATTAGTTACTTTTCTCTTAACTTACATAGGCATAGAAGTCACTTACAGAGGTCACTTACAGAGGTCAATTAGTTACTTTTAACTTACAAAGGCACAGAGGTCACTTACAGAGGTCATTTACAGAGGTCAATTAGCTACTTTCCTCTTAACTTACATAGGCACAGAGGTCACTTACAGAGGTCACTTACAGAGGTCAATTAGTTACTTTCCTCTTAACTTACAAAGGCACAGAGGTCACTTACAGAGGTCACTTACAGAGGTTAGTTACTTTTCTCTTAATTTACATAGGCACAGAGGTCACTTACAGAGGTCAATTAGTTACTTTTCTCTTAACTTACATAGGCACAGAGGTCACTTACAGAGGTCAATTAGTTACTTTCCTCTTAACTTACATAGGCATAGAGGTCACTTACAGAGGTCACTTACAGAGGTCAATTAGTTACTTTTCTCTTGATTTACATAGGCACAGAGGTCAATTACAGAGGTCATTTACAGAGGTCACTTACAGAGGTCAATTAGTTACTTTTAACTTACAAAGGCACAGAGGTCACTTACAGAGGTCACTTACAGAGGTCATTTAGCTACCATCTTCTAACAGGTCATATACAAAAATAGCTTCTTAGAATAAAAAAAAAAAAAAAAAAAAAAATCCTGGTGGTGTCAGTGTTATACGCCCGTTGCGGACAGGCCATATGTATACTCCAGCAGATCAAGTATACATCAGGTACGTCTATGTATATTATGTATGTATGTATGTTTGTTTTCGCTTTCCTATGTGTATTTTGCTAGTGTTATGAATATTATGTATACTTGATCATTTTCCGTTTCTGCTTTTTATTTATACTTGATTTTAGTGTTATATGTATACTCCCCGTTATGTATCTTTTATTTAACTTTTCCCTATGTATACTTATGATTTTTTGCTTTCTGCCTTATATGTATACTTGATGACACCAAGATCGGTAGAGTAATTCAATCAGACAGCGACGCTACCGTTCTCCAGGATGAGCTTGACAGACTGTATGATTGGGCGGGGAAGAGGCGGATGGGACTCAATGTCGGGAAGTGTAGCATTTTGAGTGTAGGCAGGAATAACCCCTTACAGGCTTACACAATTACTCCTTAAATGGCACTCCTCTAAGTAGGGCTGGGCGTGAGAGAGACTTAGGAGTGCTAGTGAGCGCTGACCTCCGTAAACTAAACTAAACTTAACTAACTATATTTAACGTTGCATCAATGTCTAATGATCCTCCATTCCTCTTCCCTAACCTGTCCCCTAATACAAAGCTCCACGTGTTCTCGTAAGTTCTCGAGGTCGGATGCAAAGTTTATTCATAAGGAAGCAATGTCGGGGAGTGTAGCATTTGAGTGTAGGGAGGAGTAACCCCTTACACAACTACTCCTTCAATGGCACTCCTCTAAGTAGGGCTGGGCGTGAGATAGACTTAGGAGTGCTAGTGAGCGCTGACCTCCGTAAACTAAACTAACTATATTTAACGTAGCATCAGTGTCTAATGATCCTCCATCTCTCTCCCTAACCTGTCCCCTAATACAAAGCCAGTCTCCACGTGTTCTCGTAAGTTCTTGAGGTCGGATGAAGATGTCGGGAAGTGTAGCATTTTGAGTGTAGGGAGGAATAACCCCTTACACAATTACTCCTTCAATGGCACTCCTCTAAGTAGGGCTGGGCGTGAGAGAGACTTCGGAGTGCTAGTGAGCGCTGACCTCCGTAAACTAAACTTAACTAACTATATGTAACGCAGCATCAATGTCTAATGATCCTCCATCTCTCTTCCCTAACCTGTCCCCTAACACAAAGCTCCACGTGTTCTCGTAAGTTCTTGAGGTCGGATTCAATGTCGGGAAGTGTAGCATTTTGAGTGTAGGGAGGAGTAACCCCTCACACAATTACTCCTTAAATGGCACTCCTCTAAGTAGGGCTGGGGGTGAGAGAGACTTAGGAGTGCTAGTGAGCGCTGACCTCCGTAAACTAAACTAACTATATTTAACGTTGCATCAATGTCTAATGATCCTCCATCTCTCTTCCCTAACCTGTCCCCTAACACAAAGCTCCACGTGTTCTCGTAAGTTCTTGAGGTCGGATGAAGATGTCGGGAAGTGTAGCATTTTGAGTGTAGGGAGGAGTAACCCCTTACACAACTACTCCTTAAATGACACTCCTCTAAGTAGGGCTGGGCGTGAGATAGACTTCGGAGTGCTAGTGAGCGCTGACCTCCGTAAACTTAACTAACTATATTTAACGCAGCATCAATGTCTAATGATCCTCCATCTCTCTCCCTAACCTGTCCCCTAATACAAAGCCAGTCTCCACGTGTTCTCGTAAGTTCTCGAGGTCGGATAAAGAGTTTATTCATAAGGAAGCAAGCTTTAACAGTTTGAGCAGACATACCTGGGCATGGGAACACAAATGGGAGTCTAGAGTACTCGTCCATCATCACCAGGAGGTATTTATTCTGATATGAATTTTGAATCATTATATTTTTCCTTCTTTTTATGTTAGTCTGCATTTATAACTCTTAAGTTAAGCTAATTCGGCTGATGAGTTCTGTTTTTTTTTTTTTTTTTTTTTTTTTTTACGTTGTTGCCTATTGCGCCGGTAGGCATCTTCCCGGTGGGGCCTGATGGTCGGCCCAGCCCGTTCTGGCGCAGGCGAGTGTTTATAGTGGCGCCATCTTGCATTGGCTCATGCTGCCCCCCCGGCACTCGTTCTTGATTCGCTTGGACGGCTTCCTCTAGAGTCCGGGTTGATGGGAGGTCTTCAGGACAGCATGTGGGTAGCTTTAAGCCACTCGGCGGTGACTGAAAAATCCGAGTGGTAGCGTGAGGATTCGAACCCGCGTCGTCCATCACGCGGCGAATGTGGGTCCAGTACGCTATCACTTCGGCCACCGCCTGGGCATGTACTGTACCGTATGTTAACTTTGGTTTGAGTATGGATAATAATTTTAATTCATTGACTAAAGTAAATTAAAACAGGTACAACTGTGTATTTTTTTTTACATTAGACGACACGGCTCAAGGGCAACAAAGAGAGTAAAAAAAAAAAAAAAATCCCGCTACTTGCCGCTCCTATAAAAGAGAGGTCAATTTCGAGTGGAGAGGTGTCTTGATACACTTCTTGAAAAAGGTCAAGTCATAGGCAGGCAGGAGGAAATAGTATTAGAAGGTAATTCATGTGAGGAGAGGGGGGGTGGGGGGGGGGTGAAAAAGGGGTGCCACAAAGGGGTTTATATAAGTTCAGGGTGCCAACACTGAAAAAAGATTGAGAACCTCTGATTAATAGAGGTTGGATAAGTTCATGGATAGTTAGGTTAGGTTAGGTTAGGTTAGGTTAGGTTAGGTTAGGTTAGGTTAGGTTAGGTTAGGTTCACGGGAGCTGCCTTGTACAGACCCACTTTTTTAATATAGTAGAAAAAACAGCTCTCCTCCCCTTGAAATAGAGGTTGGATAAGTTCATGTCTAGTTAGGTTAGGTTAGGTCAGGTTAGGTTAGGTTAGGTTAGGTTAGGTTCACAGGAGCTGCCTTGTACAGACCCACTTTTTTTATATAGTAGAAAAAAACGCCTCTCCTCCCCTTGAAATAGAGGTTGGATAAGTTCATGGCTAGTTAGGTTAGGTTAGGTTCATAGGAGCTGCCTTGTACAGACCCACTTTTTTTATATAGTAGAAAAAAACGCCTCTCCTCCCCTTGAAATAGAGGTTGGATAAGTTCATGGATAGTTAGGTTAGGTTAGGTTCATAGGAGCTGCCTTGTACAGACCCACTTTTTTTATATAGTAGAAAAAAACGCCTCTCCTCCCCTTGAAATAGAGGTTGGATAAGTTCATGGATAGTTAGGTTAGGTTAGGTTAGGTTAGGTTAGGTTAGGTTAGGTTAGGTTAGGTTAGGTTAGGTTAGGTTAGGTTATGTTAGGTTCACGGGAGCTGCCTTGTACAGACCCACTTTTTTAATATAGTAGAAAAAAACAGCTCTCCTCCCCTTGAAATAGAGGTTGGATAAGTTCATGGATAGTTAGGTTAGGTTAGGTTAGGTTAGGTTAGGTTAGCTTAGGTTAGGTTAGGTTAGGTTAGGTTAGGTTAGGTTAGGTTAGGGTCACAGGAGCTGCCTTGTACAGACCCACTTTTTTAATATAGTAGAAAAAAACAGCTCTCCTCCCCTTGAAATAGAGGTTGGATAAGTTCATTACTAGTTAGGTTAGGTTAGGTTAGGTTAGGTTAGGTTAGGTTAGGTTAGGTTAGGTTAGGTTCATGGAGCTGCCTTGCACAGACCCACTTTTTTAATATAGCAGAAAAAACCCAGCTCTCCTCCCCTTGAAATAGAGGTTGGATAAGTTCATGACTAGTTAGGTTAGGTTAGGTTAGGTTAGGTTAGGTTAGGTTAGGTTAGGTTAGGTTCATAGGAGCTGCCTTGTACAGACCCATTTTTTAATATAGAAGAAAAAAACAGCTCTCCTCCCCTTGAAATAGAGGTTGGATAAGTTCATGGCTAGTTAGGTTAGGTTAGGTTAGGTTAGGTTAGGTTAGGTTAGGTTGGGTTAGGTTAGGTTAGGTTAGGTTAGGTTAGGTTAGGTTAGGTTCATAGGAGCTGCCTTGTACAGACCCACTTTTTTTATATAGTAGAAACCCCCCCCCAGCTCTCCTCCCCTTGAAATAGAGGTTGGATAAGTTCATGGCTAGTTAGGTTAGGTTAGGTTAGGTTAGGTTAGGTTAGGTTAGGTTAGGTTCATAGGAGCTGCCTTGTACAAACCCACTTTTTAATATAGAAGAAAAAAACAGCTCTCCTCCCCTTGAAATAGAGGTTGGATAAGTTCATGGCTAGTTAGGTTAGGTTAGGTTAGGTTAGGTTAGGTTAGGTTAGGTTAGGTTAGGTTAGGTTAGGTTAGGTTAGGTTAGGTTAGGTTCACAGGAGCTGCCTTGTACAGACCCACTTTTTTAATATAGTAGAAAAAAACAGCTCTCCTACTTCTATGCTAAAGTAATCGAGGAGGTATAGGCAGATATTAAAAACTATGATGTAATGTGTAAATTCTTGGTGTGTGCCCAGCCTATGGAAATGAGCGAATGTGACGCTAATTTTCAAAAAGGAGGACAGGTCAGCTCCCCTTGAAATAGAGGTTGGATAAGTTCATGTCTAGTTATGTTATGTTATGTTATGTTATGTTAGGTTATGTTATGTTAGGTTAGGTTAGGTTAGGTTAGGTTAGGTTAGGTTAGGTTAGGTTAGGTTAGGTTAGGTTAGGTTAGGTTCATAGGAGCTGCCTTGTACAGACCCACTTTTTTAATATAGTAGAAAAAAACAGCTCTCCTCCCCTTGAAATAGAGGTTGGATAAGTTCATGGCTAGTTAGGTTAGGTTAGGTTAGGTTAGGTTAGGTTAGGTTAGGTTAGGTTCATAGGAGCTGCCTTGTACAGACCCACTTTTTTAATATAGTAGAAAAAAACAGCTCTCCTCCCCTTGAAATAGAGGTTGGATAAGTTCATGGCTAGTTAGGTTAGGTTAGGTTAGGTTAGGTTAGGTCAGGTTAGGTTAGGTTAGCTTAGGTCAGGTTAGGTTAGGTTAGGCTAACTTAGGTCAGGTTAGGTTAGGTTAGGTTAGCTTAGGTCAGGTTAGGTTAGGTTAGGTTAGGTCAGGTTAGGTTAGGTTAGGTTCATGGAGCTGCCTTGTACAGACTCACTTTTTTAATATAGCAGAAAAAAAACAGCTCTCCTCCCCTTGAAATAGAGGTTGGATAAGTTCATGGCTAGTTAGGTTAGGTTAGGTTAGGTTAGGTTAGGTTAGGTTAGGTTAGGTTCATAGGAGCTGCCTTGTACAGACCCACTTTTTTAATATAGTAGAAAAAAACAGCTCTCCTCCCCTTGAAATAGAGGTTGGATAAGTTCATGTCTAGTTAGGTTAGGTTAGGTTAGGTTAGGTTAGGTTAGGTTAGGTTAGGTTAGGTTAGGTTAGGTTAGGTTAGGTTAGGTTAGGTTATGTTAGGTTCATAGGAGCTGCCTTGTACAGACCCACTTTTTTAATATAGTAGAAAAAAACAGCTCTCCTCCCCTTGAAATAGAGGTTGGATAAGTTCATGGCTAGTTAGGTTAGGTTAGGTTAGGTTAGGTTAGGTTAGGTTAGGTTAGGTTAGGTTAGGTTAG
>NC_066577.1:8403460-8420960 GCF_024679095.1 Eriocheir sinensis
TTAGGCAAGAAGTCAGTAAGGAAGTATATGAGAGAGAAGACCTATAGGAGAGAGAGATAGAAGAGGGTATCGAGAGAGAGAGAGAGAGAGATGAGAGAGAGAGAGAGAGAGAGAGAGAGAAAGAATGAAGGAGAGAAAGAGAAAGAGGAAGAATATGAAGAGTCAAGACTTAGAGAGGAGAGAGAAGAGGAGAGAACACATGACAGCCAAGACACAGTAAAAACAACAAAGAATGACCATATACCTTTGTTGTATAGAGTCTCATTCAGTAAGAGGAAGACTATTATGCGAATTTTAAGAAGAGTTCAAGATAGTAACTGTTTGGAGGGCTTTGTTAGGAAAGGAGGAGGTATCAAACACATGATAGCCAGCACTTATTGTATACGTCAACAAAAGAATGACCTCACTTTGTTGTATGAAAGTCTCATTATTGAGGAAGCATATATGAATTTTCTGAGTCCAAGACCTATAGTGTTTGTTTTGGTTTTGTTGGGTTATGTTAGGTTAAGTTTAGGTATCTTCAAACCTTACATGTGTAGCACATAATGTTGTAAATCCAACAAAGAATGGCCTCCACTTTGTTGTATAGAAAGTCTCATTAGTAAAAAGCATATATGAATTTTCTAGTCAAGACCTATAGTGTTTTTGTTTTGGTTTTGTTAGGTTATATTGGGTTAAGTTTAGGGTATCTTCAAACACATGATGGCCAGCACTGACCAGCATAAATCAACAAAGAATGGCCTCCTTTGTTGTATAGAAAGTTTCATTAGTAAGGCATATGAATTTTTCTGGTCAAGACCTATAGTGTTTGTTTTGGTTTGTTGGGTTATGTTAGGAGTATCTTCAAACACGCAGTAGCCAGCACCTTATTGTATAAATCAACAAGGTAACTCTTTGTATAGAAAGTCTCATTAGTAAGGAAGCATATATGAATTTTCTGAGTCAAGACCTATAGTGTTGTTTGGTTTGTTAGGTTATGTTGGAGTTAAGTTTAGGGTGTCTTCAAACACGCAGTAATAGCACCTTATTGTATAAATCAACAAAGGAATGACCTCCTTTATTTGTATAGAAAATCTCATTAGTAAGGAAAGCATATATGAATTTTCTGAGTCAAGACCTATAGTGTTTTGTTTTGATTTTGTTAGGTTATGTTAAGTTAAGTTTAGGGTATCTTCAAACACACATGATAGCCAGCACCTTATGGTATAAATCAACAAGAATGACTCACTTTGTTTGTATAGAAGAAAGTCTCATTAAATGAGGAAGCATATATGAATTTTCTGAGTCAAGACCTAAAGTATTTGTTTGATTTTGTTAGGTTATGTTAGGTTAAGTTTGGGTATCTTCAAACACATGATAGCCAGCACTGCTTATGGTATAAATCAGCAAAGAATGGCCTCACTTTGTTTGTATAGAAAGTCTCATTAGTAAGGAAGCATATATGAATGTTCTGAGTCCAAGACCTATAGTGTTTGTTTTGGTTTTGTTAGGTTATATTGAGTTAAGTTTTAGGGTATCTTCAAACACATGATAGCCAACTGTATTGTATAAATCAACAAGAATGGCCTCCACTTTTGTTGTATAGAAGTCTCATTAGTAAAAAGGAAGCATATATGAATTTTCAAAGTCAAGACCTATAGTGTTTGTTTTGATTTGTTGGAAGTTATGTTAGAGTTAAGTTGGGTGTCTTCAAACACATGATAGCCAGCACCTTGTAATAATTTATAAATCAGCAAAGAATGGCCTCACTTTGTTTGTATAGAAAGTCTCATTAGTAAGAAGCATATATGAATGTTCTGAGTCAGACCTATAGTGTTTGTTTTGTTTTTGTTAGGTTATGAAGTAGGTTAAGTTTGGTATCTTCAAGCCTGATAGCCAGCACCTTATTGTATAAATCAACAAAGAATATTTACTCACTTTGTTGTATAGAGAATCTCATTACTAAGGAAGCATATATGAATTTTCTGAGTCCAAGACCTATATGTTTGTTTTGGTTCTGTTAGGTTATGTTAGGTTAAGTTTAGGGTATCTTCAAACACATGATAGCCAGCACCTTATTATAAATCAACAAAGATTGGCCTCACTTTGTTGTATAGAAAGTCTCATTAGTAAGAGCATATATATGAATTTTCCCAGAGTCAAGACCTATAGTGTTGTTTGGTTTTGTTGGGGTTATGTTGAGATTAAGTTTGGGTATTCAAACACATGATAGCCAGCATCTTGTTATAAATCAACAAAGATGGCCTCACTTTGTTGTATGAAAGTCTCATTAGTAAGGGCATATATGAATTTTCTGAGTCAAGACCTATAGTGTTTGTTTTGGTTTTGTTGGGTTATGTTAGGTTAAGTTTAGTGTATCTTCAAACTTTATGATAGCCAGCATCTTATTGTATAAATCAGCAAAGAATGGCCTCACTTTGTTGTATAGAAGTCTCATTAGTAAGGAAGCATATATATGAATTTTCTGAGTCTAGACCTACTATAGTGTTTGTTTGGTTTGTTGGGTTATGTTAGGTTAAGTTTGAGAATATCTTCAAACACGCGATAGCCCACACCTTATTGTGTATAAATCAACAAAGAATGTAGCACTCACTTTGTTGTATAGAAATCTCATTAGTAAGGAAGCATATATGAATTTTCTGAGTCAAGACCTCTAGTGTTTGTTTGGTTTTTGTTGGAAGTTTATATTAGGTTAAGAAGTTTTGGGAAGCATCTTCAAACACATGATAGCCAGCACCTTGTGTATAAATCCAACAAAAAAGGAGCCAAGCCTCACTTTGTTGTATAGAAGTCTCATTAGTAAGGAAGCATATATGAATTTTTCTGAGTCAAAACCTAAAATTACTTGTTTTGATTTTTATTTAGTTAAAGCAGGTATCTTCAAACACATGATAGCCAGCACCTTATGGTATGAATCAACAAAGAATGACCTCACTTTGTTGTATAAGAATCTCATTAGTAAGAGGTATATATGAATTTTCTGAGTCAAGACCTATGATGTTTGTTTTGGTTTTGTTAGGTTATATTGGGAGTTAAGTTTAGGGTATCTTCAAACACATGATAGCTTTTGTGCTTATAAATCAACAAAAGAATGGCCTCACTTTGTTGTATAGAAAGTCTCATTAGTAAGGAAGCATATATGAATTTTTCTGAATCAAGACCATAGTGTTTTGTTTGGTTTTGTTAGGTTATGTTAGGTTAAGTTTAGGGTGTCTTAAAACAACAGATGATAGCCAGCACCTTGTGTATAAATCAACAAGAATGGCCTCACTTTGTTGTATAGAAAGTCTCATTAGTAAGGATGCATATATGAATTTTCTGAGTCCAAGACCTATAGTGTTTGTTTTGATTTTGTTGGTTATGTTAGGTTAAGTTTAGGGTATCTTCAAACACATGATAGCACCTTATGGTATAAATCAGCAAGAATGGCCTCACTTTTATTTGTATAGAAAGTCTCATTAGTAAAGGAAGCATATATGAATGTTCTGAGTCAAGACCTATAGTGTTTTATTTTGGTTTTGGTAGGTTATGTTAGGTTAAGTTTAGGGTATCTTCAAACACATGATAGCCAGCACCTTGTGTATAAATCAACAAAGATAGCCTCACTTTGTTGTATAGAAATCATTACTAAGGAAGCATATATGAATTTCTGAGTCAAGACCTATAGTGTTTGTTTTGGTTTTGTTGGGTTATGTTAGGTTAAGTTTAGGGTATCTTCAAACACATGATAGCAGCACCTTATTGTATAAATCGAATGGCCTCACTTTGTTGTATAGAAAGTCTCATTAGTAAGGAAGCATATGAATTTTCTGAGTCAAGACCTATAGTGTTTGTTTGGTTTTGTTAGGTTATGTTAGGTTAAGTTTGGGGTATCTTCAACACATGTGTACCTTATTATAAATCAGCAAGATTGGCCTCACTTTGTTGTATAGAAAAGTCTCATTAGTAGGAAAGCATATATAGATTTTCTGAGTCAAGACCTATAGTGTTTTGTTTGATTTTGTTAGGTTATGTTAGGTTGGTTAGGGTGTCTTCAAACTGTGTAGCACCTTATTGTATAAATCAACAAAAGGAATGACCTCACTTTATTGTATAAGTCTCATTAGTAAGGAAGCATATATGAATTTTCTAGTCAAGACCTATAGTGTTTGTTTTGGTTTTGTTAGGTTTATATTGCAGTTGGTTGGTATCTTTCAAACACATGATAGCCAGCATCTTGTGTATAAATCAACAAAGAATGAGCCTCACTTTTGTTGTATAGAAGAGATCTCATTAGTAAGGAAGCATATATAGATTTTCTGAGGTCAAGACCTAAAGTGTTTTGTTTTGGTTTTGTTAGGTTATATTGGGACAGTTTAAGGGTATCTTCAAACACATGATAGCCAGCACCTTATTGTATAAATCAACAAGAAGAATGACCTGCACTTTGTTGTATAGAAAGATCTCGATTATAAGGAAGCATATATGAATTTTCTACAGGTCAAGACCTATAGTGTTTGTTTGGTTTGTTAGGTTATGTTAAGAGTTAAGTTTAGGAGTATCTTCCAAACACATGATAGCCAGCACCTTATTGTATAAATCAGCACAAAGAATGACCTCACTTTGTTGTATAGAAAGTCTCATTAATGTAAGGAAGCATATATGAATTTTTTCTGAGTCAAGACCTATAGTGTTTGTTTTGGTTTTTGTTAGGTTATGTTAGAGTTAGAAGTTTAGGGTATCTTCAAACACATGATGGCCAGCACCTTATTGTATAATTCAAGCAAAGAATGGCCTCACTTTGTTGTATAGAAAGTTTTCATTAGTAAGGAAGCATATATGAATTTTCTGAGTCAAGACCTATAGTGTTTGTTTTGGTTTTGTTATGCGTTATGTTAGAGTTAGAAGTTTAGGGTATCTTCAAACACATGATAGCCAGCACCTTATTGTATAAATCAACAAAGAATGAATGGCTCACTTTGTTGTGAAAGTCTCATTAGTAAAGGAAGTATACTATGAATTTTCTGAGTCAAGACCTATAGTGTTTGTTTTGGTTTTGTTAGGTTATGTTAGGTTAAGTTTGGGGTATCTTCAAACACATGATAGTAGCACCTTATTGTATAAATCAACAAAGATATGACCTCACTTTGTTGTATAGAAAGTCTCATTAGTAAGGAATATATATGAATTTTTCTGAAGTCAAGACCTATAGTGTTTGTTTTGGTTTTGTTAGGTTTATGTTAGGTTAAGTTTAGGGTATCTTCAAACACATGATAGCCAGCACCTTATGGGTATAAATCAACAAAAAGAATGACCTCACTTTGATTTGTATAGAAAGTCTCATTAGTAAGGAAGCATATATGAATTTTCTGAGTCAAGACCTATAGTGTTTGTTTTGATTTTGTTAGGTTATGTTAGGTTAGAAGCTTTAGGGTATCTTCAAACACATGATAGCCAGCACCTTATGGTATAAATCAACAAAAGAATGACCTCACTTTTATTTGTATAGAAAGTCTCATTAGTAAGGAAGCATATATGAATTTTCTGAGTCAAGACCTAAAGTGTTTGTTTTGATTTTGAGTAGGTTATGTTAGGTTAAGTTTAGGGTATCTTCAAACACATGATAGCCAGCACCTTATGGTATAAATCAGCAAAGAATGGCCTCTACTTTTGTTGTATAGAAAGTCTCATTAGTAAGGAAAGGAAGCATATGAATATTTCTTGAGTCAAGACCTATAGTGTTTGTTTTGGTTTGTTAGGTTATGTTAGGTTAAGTTTAGGGTATGCTTCAAACACATGATAGCCAGCACCTTATGGTATAAATCAACAAAGAATGGCCTCACTTTTGTTGTATAGAAAGTCTCATTAGTAAGGAAGCATATATGAATTCTTCTTCCGAGGTCAAGACCTATAGTGTTTGTTTTGATTTTGTTAGGTTATGTTAGGTTAAGTTTAGGAATTGTATCTTCAAACACATGATAGCCAGCACCTTATGGTATAAATCAGCAAAAGAATGGCCTCACTTTTGTTGTATAGAAAGTCTCATTAGTAAGGAAGCATATATGAAATGTTCTGAGTCAAGACCTATAGTGTTTGTTTTTGTTTTGTTAGAGTTTATGTTAGAGTTTAAGTTTGGGGTATCTTCAAACACATGATAGCCAGCACCTTATTGTATAAATCAACAAAGAATGGCCTCACTTTGTTGTATAGAAAGTCTCATTAGTAAGGAAGCATATATGAATTTTTCTGAGTCAAGACCTAGTTGTTTTGTTTTGGTTTTGTTAGGTTATGTTAGGTTAGTTTAGGGTATCCTTTGGAAACACATGATAGCCAGCACCTTATTGTATAAATCAACAAAAGAATGACACTCACTTTTGTTGTATAGAAAGTCTCATTAGTAAGGAAGCATATATGAATTTTCTGAGTCAAGACCTATAGTATTTGTTGTTTTGGTTTTTTGTTAGGTTATGTTAGAAGTTAAGTTTAGGGTATCTTCAAACACATGATAGTCAACATCTTATTGTATAAATCAACAAAAGAATGGCCTCACTTTGTTGTATAGAAAGTCTCATTAGTAAGGAAGCATATATGCGAATTTTCTGAGTCAAGACCTATAGTGTTTGTTTTGTTTTGAGTTTTGTTAGGTTATGTTAGGTTAAGTTTTAGTGTATCTTCAAACACATGATAGCCAGCATCTTATGGTATAAATCAACAAAGAATGGCCTCACTTTGTTGTATAGAAAGTCTCATTAGTAAGGAAAGCATATATGAATTTTCTGATTAAAACCAGGACATCAGTGTTGTTTGTTTTTGATTTTGTTAGGTTATGTTAGGTTAAGTTTAGGGTATCTTCAAACACATGATAGCCAGCACCTTATGGTATAAATCAACCAAAGAATGGCCTCACTTTGTTGTATAGAAGAAAGTCTCATTAGTAAGGAAGCATATATGAATTTTCTGAGTCTAGACCTATAGTGTTTGTTTTGGTTTTGTTAGGTTATGTTAGGTTAAGTTTAGGGTATCTTCAAACACATGATAGCCAGCACCTAATTGTATAATCAACAAAGAATGACCTCACTTTGTTGTATAGAAAGTCTCATTAGTAAGGAAGCATATATAGATTTTCTGAGTCAAGACCTATAGTGTTTGTTTGGTTTTGTTAGGTTATGTTAAGTTAAGTTTAGAGGTATTTCAAACACACTTGATAGCCAGCACCTTATTGTATAAATCAACAAGAATGGCCTCACTTTGTTGTATAGAAAGTCTCATTACTAAGGAATCATATATGAATTTTCTGAGTCAAGACCTATAGTGTTTGTTTGGTTTTGTTAGGTTATGTTAGGTTAAGTTTAGGGTATCTTCAGAACACATGATAGCCAGCACCTTATTGTATAAATCAACAAAGAATGGCCTCACTTTGTTGTATAGAAAGTCTCATTAGTAAGGAAGACATATATGAATTTTCTGAGTCCAGGACCTATAGTGTTTGTTTTGTTTTGGTTTTGTTAGGTTATGTTAGGTTGAAAGTTTAGGTATCTTCAGAAGCACATGATAGCCAGCATCTTATTGTATAAATCAACAAAGAATGGCCTCACTTTGTTGTATAGAAAGTCTCATTAGTAAGGAAGCATATATAGAATTTTCTGAGTCAAGACCTATAGTGTTTGTTTTGGGTTTTGATATTAGGTTATGTTAGGTTAAGTTTAGTGTATCTTCTGCAAACACATGATAGCCAGCACCTTATTGTATAAATCAACAAGGAAATCGCCTCACTTTGTTGTATAGAAAGTCTCATTAGTAAGGGAAGCATATATGAATTTTCTGAGTCAAGACCTATAGTGTTTGTTTTGGTTTTGTTAGGTTATGTTAGGTTAAGTTTGGGTATCTTCAAACACATGATAGCCAGCACCTTATAGGTATAAATCAGCAAAGAATGGCTTCTCCTTTTGTTGTATAGAAAAAGTCTCATTAGTAAGGAAGCATATATGAATTTTCTGGTCTAGACCTATAGTGTTTGTTTGGGTTTTGTTAGGTTATGTTAGGTTAAGTTTAGGGTATCTTCAAACACATGATAGCCAGCACCTTATTGTATAAATCAACAAAGAATGGCCTCTACTTTTGTTGTATAGAAAGTCTCATTAGTAAGGGAAAGCATATAGATTTTCTGAGTCCAAGACCTATAGTGTTTGTTTTGGCTTTTTTGTTGGGTTATTTATGTTAGGTTAAGTTTGGAGTATCTTCAAACACATGATAGCGGCATATTGTATATAAATCCAACAAAAGAATAGCCTCACTTTGTTGTATAGAAAGTCTCATTAGTAAGGAAGCATATGTAATTTTCTGAGGCAAAACCTAAAGTGCTTGTTTTGATTTTGTTAGTTTAGCTTAGGGTATCTTCAAACACATGATAGCCAGCACCTTATGGTATGAATCAACAAAGAATGACCTCACTTTGTTGTATAGAAAGTCTCATTAAAGGGAAGCTTATATATGAATTTTTTTCTGAGTCAAGACCTATAGTGTTTGTTTGGTTTTGTTAGGTTATGTTAGGTTAAGTTTAGGGTATCTTCAAACACATGATAATGTAGCACCTTGTTATGTATAAATCAACAAAGAATGGCCTCACTTTGTTGTATAGAAAGTCTCGATTAGTAAGGAAGCATATATGAATTTTTCTGAGTCAAGACTTCATAGTGTTTGTTTTGGTTTTGTTAGGTTATGTTAGGTTAAGTTTAGGGTGTCTTCAAACAGATGATAGCCAGCGCACCTTATATTGTATAAATCAACAAAGAATGGCCTCACTTATTTGTGTATAGAAAGTCTCGTTAGTAAGGATGCATATATGAATTTTCTGAGTCAAGACCTATAGTGTTTGTTTTTGATTTTGTTAGGTTATGTTAGGTTAGAAGTTTACAGGTATCTTCAAACACATGATAGCCAGCACCTTATGGTATAAATCAGCAAAGAATGGCCTCCCACTTTGTTGTGTATAGAAAGTCTCTAATTAGTAAGAGGAAGCATATATGAATTTTCTGACTCAAGACCTATAGTGTTTGTTTCTGGTTTGTTAGGTTATGTTAGGTTAAGTTTAGGTATCTTCAAACACATGATAGCCAGCACCTTATTGTATAAATCAACAAAGAATGGCCTCTACTCTTTGTTGTATAGAGAATCTCATTAGTAAGGAAGCATATATGAATTCCTTTCTGAGTCAAGACCTATATAGTGTTTGTTTTGGTTTTGTTAGGTTATGTTCGGTTAGAAAGTTTAGGGTATCTTCACAACACATGTTAGCCAAAGCACCTTGTTATTGTATAAAATCAACAAAGAAAGGCCTCACTTTGTTGTATAGAAAGTCTCATTAGTAAGAAGCATATATGAATTTTCTGAGTCAAGACCTAAAGTGTTTGTTTTGATTTTGTTAGGTTAAGTTTAGGGTATCTTCAAACACATGATAGCCAGCACCTTATTGTATAAATCAACAAAAGAATGGCCTCACTTTGTTGTATAGAAAGTCTCATTAGGTGAGAAGCATATATGAATTTTCTGAGTCAAGACCTATAGTGTTTGTTTTTGGTTTTGTTAGGTTATGTTAGGGTTATGTTAAGTTTAGGGTATCTTCAAACACATGATAGCTTTTAGCACCTTATTGTATAAATCAACAAAGAATGGCCTCACTTTGTTGTTTAGAAAGTCTCATTAGTAAGGAAGCATATATGAATTTTTCTGAGTCAAGACCTATAGTGTTTGTTTTGATTTTTTGTTAGGTTAAGTTTAGGATATCTTCAAACACATGATAGCCAGCACCTTATGGTATAAATCAGCAAGAATGACCTCACTTTTGTTGTTTAGAAAGTCTCATTAGTAAGGAAGCATATATGAATTTTCTGAGTCAAGACCTATAGCGTGGTGGATGGAGTGGAACAGGCTTGGGAAGTCATGTCGTGATTCCATAGATACATTTAAGAAGAGGTTGGATAAATTCATGTTAGGTGGGGGTTAAGCTTACAGGAGCTGCAGCCTTGTAGGGCCCAACCTGCCTCTTGCAGACTCCTTTCATTCTTACGTTCTTATATGTTCAATACTCCTACTCCTCTTTATCCACCACCACCACCCACCATCACCTCCACCACCCCATAATCACCTCCTACTCCCTCCTTATCACCATCATCATCAAAAAGGGCGTTGGGAAGATGAGGGAGAGAGGGTAAATGAGGCTGAAAGAGGAGGAGGAAGAGGAGGAGGAGTAGGAGGAAGAAGAGGAGGAGGAGGAAGGGAGAACCCCAACAATAAAGAGGGAGAGTTATGGTGAGAGTGAAATATAGTCTGGCCTGTTTCCTCCGTGAGAGAGAGAGAGAGAGAGAGAGAGAGAGAGAGAGAGGAGAGAGAGATGGATTGAGAGTATGTGGGATTGGAAAGAAGGTGAATATGACAGAAGGAAAATATGAAAAGTTCAGGAGAAAGTGGTAGCGAGGAAGAAGGGAGGGAAGGAAGGAGGAGGAAGAGGAGGAAGAGGAGGCGGAGGAGGAGGAAGAATGAATAAGTGAGAGGTGGCGATGTTGAGAGGAGAGAAAGAATGAGTACCTTTCTTCCTCCTCCTCATCCTCCTCCTCCTCCTTCTCCTCCTCTTCATCCTCTTTCTTCTTTACATAACCTCTTAGAATGAACGTCTAACTTTCTGATTAAAGCAACTCTCTCTCTCTCTCTCTCTCTCTCTCTCTCTCTCTCTCTCTCTCTCTCTCTCTCTCTCTCTCTCTCTCTCTCTCTCTCTCACCTCGTTAGCTCAGGGCGACACCGCTGAGGGCAACACACACACACACACACACACACACACACACACACACACACACACACACACACACACACCCGTCGTACCCACACTTCCGGCCACTCATGAACAAAAACAAAGAGAGGAGAGAGAGAGAGAGAGAGAGAGAGAGAGAGAGAGAGAGAGAGAGAAGAGAGATTTATTAGTGCTGCGTAGAAGTGCTTATATTACTATGTTTATGGACAGTATCGTTATTATTATTATTATTATTATTATTATTATTATTATTATTATTATTATTATTATTATTATAGGAGACGAATCAGGTACTCTATAACCCACCAGTTCAGAAGACCCCAAACACCTGAGTCGTCGAGAAAGGAAAGTGAACATATAGAAACGACGAGAGAGGAGAAAGAGGACGAGAGAATATAGAAAAGTATAGAAGTGGAGAGGGACATGGTGGGGAATGGTAAACCTCTTCAAACCCTACGGCTGGGGAGGGCAGACTAAGGAAAAAAAAAGAGGAAAGTAGCTGAACACTTTAAAGAATAGTATTGACATGTTTGGTAGAGGCAACACAAGCTCAGGTGAAACGGTAAACAAGACTAATAAGATAATCTAATGCAGTACAGTATTGAACCTGTGAGAACATGACGGTCCATGTTAGGGAACGAACGAAAGAGTGGGATGGTGAACGATATTTAATGGGTAAGTAGTTCACGTTGCAGTAAAGTCAAGTCATACGCAGCGGTAAAATCTTTGGTCCGTGTGCTTTTGGTCCAGTAAGAATGATGTCAGAAACGGAGACTTAACCGGGTAGCTGCTACGGGGTCATGTTACTTAGGTTAGGTTAGGTTAGAGTTAGGTTAGGTTAGGTTAAGTAAAATGCTAAGAAAAGAATCATCACTCACACAAACCATTTCATAATATATATCGAAGCATTTGTGATCAGTTTATGTATCATCTATTTTGGGAGGTTTATATCAAGGGCAGAAATTTGGCCCGTCGCTGGTACACGAGTAAAAAGCCAATCCAAATTTGACCCATCGCTGGCATTTACACGGTAAAGCCACAAATTTGGCCCATCAGTGGTTACACAGTAAAGCCACAAATTTGGCCCATCGTTACACAGAAAAGCACGGTAAAAGCCACAAATTTGGCCCATCCTTTAATTTTGCAGTTGGTATTATTTGCAAAGCCACAAATTTGACCCCATCCGCTCGCTATCAGCACGGTAAAAGCCACAAAATTTGACCCCATCAACTGCTACACGGTAAAGCCACAAATTTGGCCCATCAACTGCTACACGGTAAAGCCACAAATTTGGCCCCATCGCTGCTACACAGTAAAAAGCTTTCACAAATTTGGCCCATCGCTGGAACACAGGTAAAAGCCTAGAATTGTACATCGCTGGTACACGGTAAAGCCACAAATTTGGCCCGTCGCTGCTACCGGGTTAAGCTAATCAACGTGAATAACCCGCCGGCGCCCGTTCTGTCAGCAGGGGTCATAAAGGGATCTCACAGGGGGTCGTTACATATGTGCCGGAAATGGAAAGGCCGAGGAGGAAGGGAGACGGCAGGAAAGGCGTGTTGGGGAAGCGTGGGTAAACTATAATATCAGTTGTTATCTGCGACTCTTCCCTGGGTCAATAACAATAATAATATGGATAATAATAGTAGTAATAATAGTAGTAGTAGTAGTAGTAGTAGTAGTAGTAGTAGTAGTAAAAACAATGATTACTACTACTACTTCTACTATTATTAATACAACCTCTTGAATTTTCTTCTTCTACCTCTCTCTCTCTCTGTGTGTGTGTGTGTGTGTGTGTGTGGGTGTGTGTGTGTGTGTGTGTGTGTGTGTGTAAGCTGATTGGATTTTGGTGGGATTGTTTTCCTTGACTGGGTAATCTCTTCCTCCTCCTCCTCCTCCTCCTCCTCCACCTCCTCCTTCGTTTGAAATAATTGTATGAGTTAAAAAAAACGATATATATATAGCATCAAGTGAAGAGAGAGAGAGAGAGAGAGAGAGAGAGAGAGAGAGAGAGAGAGAGAGAGAGAGAGAGAGAGAGAGAGAGAGAGAGAGAGAGAGAGAGAGAGAGAGAGAGAGAGGTTAAGTAACATGTCACTCATTAGTCTCCCCCCACAGTAGGCATATTATTTCTCCCTTCTTCCCTCCTTCCTCCCTTCCTTCTCCCTGTCCCTCTCCCTCCCTTCTCTTCCCTTTCTATCTTGACATTTTCCTCCCTAGTTCTCTCTTCCTCCCTCCCTCATTTACTCTCCCTACTTTTCTCTTCTCCCTACCTCCCTTTATCCAGTTCTACTTCTCTCCCTCCATCACTTCCTCCCCTCTTTCTTCCTTCCCTTCTCTCCCTCTCTTTCTTCTTTCTCTTCTCTCCTTCCCTCCTTACTTCCCCCTTCGTCTCCCTCTCCTCTTTCTCTTCCTACTCTTCTTCCTTTCCTTTCCTTACTTACAATTCCTTTTCTCCTTCTTTCCCCTCATGCTTTCCTTCTCTTATTCTCCTCCTTCTTCCCTCCCTTCCCTCCTCTTCCCCTTCCCTCGCTTCCTACCTCTTGTCTCCCTCTCTACCTCCTCTTCCCTCCTTCCCCTTCTTTCCCTTCTCTTCCCCTCTTCCCTCCCTCCCTTCCCTCTCCCCTTTTCTCACCTGCGTACATTCCCTTCTCCCCTAATTAAAAGCTGCCTTGGGACACACCTGGCCGGCCCAGGTGTCGCTGCTTCTGCTTACCATAATGGGCCGCTCCAGGTAACTAATTGGGGAGTTTTAACTCTAGGGGCAAATAATACCTTTAATAATACCAAATAATATCCAGAGAAAAAAAAGGAGGTGAAAATGGAGGTTTTGTTAAGGGAGATTTTGGTATTGATATATGTGGTTTTGTGTAAGGGAGGGGGGAAGGGGGGTGGGGGAGGGGAGGGGGGAGGGTGTAGTGTGTGGGGGGGGGGGGTTGTATGTGTGTGAGAGAGAGAGAGAGAGAGAGAGAGAGAGAGAGAGAGAGAGAGAGAGAGAGAGAGAGAGAGAACAAACATAGAGAAGGACTAAAGAAAAAAAGGAAGGAAATAAAGAAATGAAGGAGAAAGGAAACAAGAGGAAGAAAAGGAGAGAAGGAAAAGGAAACAAGAAAGGAAGGAATGAAGGAGGTAATAAGAGAAAGAAGGAAAGAAATAAAGGAGAAGAGAAAAACTGGAGGACAAGGAGAGAGAGGGGAAAGAAAAGGAAGGACGGAGGAGGAGAGAATGAAGGAGCGAGGACCAGAAACAAAGAAGAAGGAAAGACAAAGAAGGAAGAACAAATCGAGGGAGAGTGAAGGAGGAAGAAAGGAAGGAAGGAAGGAGGCAGTGGAAATAACCTTTAATTTACCTGGCTAAGGTGTATTGATTATGAGGAAGGTGTGCTTGGCCTGGGCTGAAGGTGAGGGAGAGGGATGGAAGGACAAGAGCGAAGGAAACAAAAAGAAAAGAAAATAAGGAAAGAAATAAAGAGGAAGGTAAGGAAAGAGGGGAAAGGAAACGAAAGAAAAGAGAAAAACGAAGGAGGGGGGTAAGGGACGAGAACGAAGGAAAGAAAAAGAAAAAAAGAAAAGGGAAAAAAAGAGGAAAGGAGGTAAGAGAAGGGGATGGAAAGAGGATAAAGAAGGGTAAGAGAGGAAGGGATGAAAATTAGACAAGAAGATAAACAGAGAGAGAGAGAGAGAGAGAGAGAGAGAGAGAGAGAGAGAGAGAGAGAGAGAGAGAGAGAGAGAGAGAGAGAGAGAGAGAGAGAGAGAGAGAGAGAGAGAGAGAGAAAGGTCAGCAAACCGGATGTAAGAGAGAGGAGGGAGGTGTGAAAGAGAGAATAAAAGATGAGAGAGAGAGAGAGAGAGAGAGAGAGAGAGAGAGAGAGAGAGAGAGAGAGAGAGAGAGAGAGAGAGAGAGAGAGAGAGAGAGAGAGAGAGAGAGAGAGAGAGAGAGAGAGAGAGAGAGAAAGTGGAGTTTAAAGAGAGAAAGAATTATGGAGGCAAACAAGAGAGATAAAGAAGAGAAGGAAAGATACGAAAAGATAATACACGTGTTAACTTACAGTGACGGAGGTAAAGAGAGGGAAAATTTCAATAATAACAATAAGAATCACTCCCAAATTACGGAAATAGTAGAAATATGAATAGAAATAATACAGAAGAGAAGGTAAAGCAAAGAGAGGAGAGGAAAATAAATAACAGAGAATAAGGGAAATAAATAACGAATGGAAAAGTTGAGAAAAGTAAGAAATATCAATGAAAAGAAAACAAAAGAGAAAATTAGTTATGTTCAGATTCGTCTCAAAGGTCATCCACATTTTCTGACCCCGCCTACTGGGTATCTATTTTCTGTATATGGGTCTGGGTATCTGTTTCCGGTACCCTCCTTGCTAGTGTTTGTCTTATCAGATGTTTATGGCTGTTGTATATCTGACTAATTGCTTTCCTTTCCTTTCAATCCACCTGTCCCATTATCAAACCGTCCCCTATCCACCAGTCCCATTACCAATCCTTCCCCTATCCACCAGTCCCATTACCAATCCTTCCCCTATCCACCAGTCCCATTACCAACCCGTCCCCTATCCACCAGTCCCATTACCAACCCGTCCCCTATCCACCAGTCCCATTACCAATCCTTCCCCTATCCACCAGTCCCATTATCAACCCTTCCCCTATCCACCAGTCCCATTACCAATCCTTCCCCTATCCACCAGTCCCATTATCAACCCTTCCCCTATCCACCAGTCCCATTAACAACCCTTCCCCATCCACCAGTCCCATTACCAATCCTTCCTCTCCACCAGTCCCTTTACCAACCGTCCCCTATTCACCAGTCCCATTATCAACCCTTCCCTATCCACCAGTCCCATTACCAACCCTTCTCTCTCTCTCGTCGATGGAGTCGTAACGATGACGAATGTTTTGAAAACCGAGATATTTTTCCGCCCTCTCTTAAGCATAATAAGTCTCGGGCGGCTGAGACAATAGGGTCGAGAGGCGGCTTGTGCGGCGGTAATTAGGCGGGTTCTGGGGTGTTTGTCTGTGCATTGTGACGTGAGAAGGGGCGCAGGGGAGGGAGGAGGAAGAGGGGGGAGGGGAAAGGGGGAGAGAGAGGAAGGCGGGAGAGGTTAGAGAGAAGGAAGACAGAGTTGAAAATGAGAGGAGAAGGAGGAAGAGGAGGAAAGGAAGAGAAGGAAAGGAAGGTGAGACATAGGAAGGTTGAAAGGGAGGAAGGAAGGGGTGTTATTTAAGGTTAGGAGGAAGGGAGGAAAGGTAAGGTAGGGAGGGAAGAAAAGTGAAGGGAAGAGAGGAAATTAGAAATGAGAGTAAGGGAAGTTGAACAGAAAGGTGAGAGGGAGAAAAAGGAGGGTGATTAGGTAAGTAGGAAGGGAGGAAGGAAGGAGAGAAAAGAAGATGGAAATAAGTTAGGAAGGAAGGTGAAGTGAAGGAAAAGTAGAAGATGAAGAAATAGAAGAAGGAGAAAAAGGAACCAAAACGAAGATAGGAAAGCAAGGAGTGGAGGCTGATAAGGTTGAGTAGGAAGAGAAAAAGGAGAAAAGAGGAAAGTGAAGGGTAGGTTGAGGATAGAGAAGGGAAGGAAAGGAGGAAAAATAAAGATGGAATAGGGAAAGAGGAGATAGGTGACAGAAACGGGAGAATGCTGAGAAATAGAAGAGGAAAGAGAGAGAGAGAGAGAGAGAGAGAGAAGCAGGTCTTTCTTTCACAACGTTAAGCTTCTAAAAAGGCTTTACTCTCTCTCTCTCTCTCTCTCTCTCGTTGGGGTAGGTTTTTGCGACCCCTCACCTTTTTTGTGTGTGTCTACAGTCAACACACACACACACACACACACACACACACACACACACACACACACACACACACACACACACCACTGAGTCTGTGTGTGTGCGATGACAAGCGGAACCAAATATTTCTTGTCATAACTTTTTTTCCTTTTTATTTATTTGGTTTTCTATGGGAAGATTCGTTTCACTCTCATCTACTACAACTACTACTACTATTACCACTACCCTGCGACTACTACTACTTCTACTTCTACTGCTATCCTCAGTACCGTAGATCTTCTTAGGTTAGGTTTGATTAGGCCATCTTTTTTAGGAGCAGCGAGTAGCGGGCTTTTTTTTTTATATTATTGCTTCCTTATTTTGTGGCCTTGAGCTGTCTCCTTTGTTGTAAAAAAAAAATTAATAAAGAAAGGTTGCGTAAGCTCAGGTAAGGCCAGGTGAGGTTAGCGATGCAGGTTCCCCTTCAGGCTTACAAGGACTGTTTACCTCGATGTAGCGATGTTTACCCGGCTCCTGCTCACGGCTTTGTCCTCCCATTCATCTTCCCTGTATGTGATGTGGGTCTCTCCGCCTCCCATATATCTTTCATCCACTCTCCCTCTCCTCCTCTCGCGCTCACCCGCCTCATCATCTACTTTACAGCCTCCTCCTTTCCGCCACTGTCCCTCCTTTCTATTTCTCTCTCGTGCTTACTCTCTCTCTCTCTCTCTCTCTCTCTCTCTCTCTTCTTTTTTTCTCTAACAAACACCTCCCCACCTCTCTGCTTCCTCTCCATTTTCCTCTCTCCACTTTCCCTCCTTTCCTTCCCTCTCTTGTCCTCACTGTTCTGTTTTTTTATCTTCTTTTTTTCACTAACAAACACCTCTTCTCCTCCTCTCTGCTTCCTGTTTATCTTCCTCCTTTCATTCATTCTCCCCTCCCTCCTTTCT